>NW_021604604.1:1038742-1187553 GCF_004785775.1 Grammomys surdaster
AAAAAACCAATTAGATATAAACAAAAATAAAAAATTTTAAAGTCCTTTCTCACTCTTCCTCCTCTCTCTCTGATAATCAAAAGAAAAACTGTGTCTGTTTTAGTCATGGAATGATAGAATCTAGTCGTATAAAGAACTTGAATAAACCAGAAGGACAATGGTAATCAAGTATAGAGAACACACAGACAGGTGTCTTGAAGGACTTTAAAATTTTTTATTTTTGTTTATATCTAATTGGTTTTTTTTTTCCTGTAGTGCATGCACACACATACATACACTGGCCCTGTTGAAGTACTTTTAAGATGATACAAATGCATATTTTCTCTAGTGCCTTGGTTGCTTTTCCTATTGTTGTGATAAAATCCTTTTACAAAACCTTAACTTATTTAGCTCACAGTTCAATGTACAGTCCATTAAGGCAAAGAAATCACAGCGGCAGGGGCTTGGAGCAGCTAGTCACATCACAATGGTCTCCTGGTCTTCTCTATTCTACATAGCCCAGGAAGCCCTGCCCAGAAATCACCCACAGTTAAGCTGAATCTTGATCTACATAATTCCCTACCAGCAAGCCCAAGAAACCCCTCTCCCTGGGGATTCTATATTCTGTCAAGTTGACAATGAACACTAACCAGCACTCAGGAATGCCAGTTAGGGCTGCTATACTGAGAAGCATCTCTTCACTTGCAGATCCAGAGAGAACAAGGCAAGGAGCTGAGAAATAGGTATGAGCCGTTTCCAGTGAGTGGGTCCACCGCACGTGTAAGTGTGCCCTGATCCTGCAAACTCTCATTGCTCTCAAAGCCACTGATGTTTTTCAGAAGGGAGGACCAGGAGCCAGCCACACCTACTGAACTGTATGGCACCACTCTCTCTTCATTCTTTATACTAGCTGTTCTTTGGCTCTCCTTCCCTCTGGCATTCTTATTGATGTTCAAGGATAGCTTCTGTGAGCTGAACAGGGCTCCCTGGGAACTGAATGGAGCACACTGCATAACTTAGGTAAGACCTCAGTTATCTGAATGATATGTTTGCACACATACTTATTTTTATTTTTTTTTAATTTTTAAATCTTGCAATATGACTGCACTTGATGTCCTGAATGGGTAATTAAAAATAACATGAGGACTCTTCTTACCTTTTTAAAATGCATTATCCCTAGGTGACTCATAATCATAAATCGAAGCTTATACTATACGCCTCAAGTAAGTTTCTGTGGCTCTGAAAATTAACACACAGATATGTTACAAAAACAATCTGAGGTAAAATATGGTGCACGCCTTCGGTGGAAAAACTGGAAGAGACGTGAGTCTGTAGTGGGAAAAGTTATGGATACTGGGTATATAGAATCCTTTTTAGATATAAAATATTCTTTAGGCTTTCTTTAGGAATGTGGAAAGACCAGTCACCACTACTGGGACTGGCCGACCCGCAAAGAGAAAGGAAAGAATGCAATTTAGTCAGGTGGAACCAAGCTGAGAACCATAGCGACAGGGCAAGGCCGAAGTGACAGGGCAGGACTACATTCTTGAGAAAGATAAGCGTACAGAGAGTTTTCATCTGATCCTGACTCATGTAGGTTGGGTTCCTTTGGAATGTTCCACTATTTTTATGTTATACCACCCTAGCAACCCCCTCACTCCCTCCTCATTTCCTTGGTTTGTGGTTTTTCCCTTTAAAAACACCCCTCAAACTGGCAGTCGGGGTCAATTCAGCTCCTGCGTGAGCATGCGAATTGACCGGCAGCTAGTTGTCACGCCCTAATAAATAACCTCGCAATTGCTCCGGTGTATGGTGTCTCGAGCAGATTACTGGGTGGTCGCGACTTCCTGAGACTTGAGAGAGGGTCTCCCCTCTGCGGAGGTCTTCAAGTCCTTAGATTATCCTCTGAATGCATCTAATCAAATTGGTCATTTTGCCAGGAAGATGGTTGAGTCCCCTACTTAAACCGAAGTGATAAACTGAATTTTTAAAAATTTCAAAGACCAAAGCCATGGAGAGATGTGGATAAATAATCATGGAGTGAGTGTTTGCTGAGGCTCTGTCATTCTAAAATCCTGAAGCCGAAGCTGTTCCTCTCTCCTGTAGCACAGATGAGGTTGCGAAGTCAGGGTATGGTTAAAATTAAGTAATGAAAAGTATCTACTCATTATGAGAGAGAGAGAGAGAGAGAGAGAGAGAGAGAGAGAGAGAGAGAGAGAAGATAAAAGGGAGAGATCAACTCAGGCATACTATTCTAAAAAACAAAACAAACAAAAAACTCAGATTATACTGTCCTATCCACTTCATTAAATCCAGGTGCCACTAAGGCTGACGATACCAAATATGCATCAGGTACAGAGTCATAGAAGCAGAGAGACGTCACCACCTGTCTCAGCCCATCAGCATCATTCACAGATAAGGAGGCAGATGGTACCCCATGAAGAGCTCCAAGATCCCACCATTTACAGCAGGTCAGAAGAGGACTCAGATCTTCTTACTTCTAGGCCATTTTCATTCGACTGTAACACACTGTTTCTCAGTATAAAATGTCCCATCCAGTTCATTTTATTCATGTATCCAATCTTAGATTGGTCCCATTGAGCATGGAAAATGAGCCTAGGTGACAGTTACAGTAAACAGCACATTCTGAAATGACACCATCATTCTGAGTAATGTGGGTTTTTTTTTTTTCATGCTGAAAGATTATTTTCACTTCAAACACTGTAAAACACCTTGTGGAGTTAATTTATAAAAAGACTTACAGGTCAGCATTTTCCAGGATACATTCTAGTCATCAAACTCCAGATGAATTTTAAGAAATAGTATATAGAAAAAGAGTGGCATCTTCCAGATGAATGTTGCAGATTTTTTTGGTTATCTAATGTCTATTATATATAATGTTTGTAGGCTGGTATAAAAGATCAAAAGCCTCAAAACACAAGGTGTTGACAAGATGGCTCATTTGGTAAACAAACTTGAGGCCAAACCTGACAAACTGAGTTGGATCTTGGGCTCCACACAGTAGAAGGAGAAACCCAATTTATCCAGGTTATCTTCTGATCTCCACATGGTATATGTGCATACTAAATAAATGTAATGCAAATGTGTTGCATGTAATTTTAATGAACCATGTTAGCCCCAGGTAGGCTCTAGAATCAGTAGCAGCCCGTTCTTCCTTGCCCTTGCCAAAAATGCCTGGTTCCTGAGGCTACCTAGTTAAGCCACCAAACCCATCCTTCCAGAGAATGCCTGGAATACCGCTCCAGATAATACCGCTCACGTTCCATAGACTGACCACCCTGGTGGTTGGTGTAGCCAACCACCAATGACCACTCTGCAGTTCCACCCTCTTTCTTGCCCACCTAAGTCATCACAAATGGAAAACACCAGTCTCAATATTTAATACCAGCCAGATTTGTTTTTTTTTGTTGTTGTTGTTTTGTTTGTTTGGTTGGTTGTTTTTTTTTTTCGAGACAGGGTTTCTCTGTGTAGCCCTGGCTGTCCTGAAACTCACTCGGTAGACCAGGCTGGCCTCGAACTCAGAAATCCACCTGCCTGTGCCTCCCAAGTGCTGGGATTAAAGGCATGCGCCACCACTGCCCAGCTAGATTTGTAACAGTAAATCTCCACCCTCAATATGCCTACACAAAGAACACACAACTCAGTTATAATATATATAAACTGTACGCCTAGATTAGGCAGATATACCACTATATTACTCTATTCGCTAGCTATGAGATTCCTTGCTACTTGTGCCTCCTCCAGGCCATTTGGTTCTGCTCCATCTTCCACCTCCTCTTCCTCCGTATTCTTCTTTCTCCATCACTCCATCTTGTCTTCTCTCTTACTCCTTCCTCTACCTCCTTCTCTAAAACTTCCAGTCCCACCTTCCCTTCCACTGCCCAATCACAGGCTCTAGCCTTTATTTGGCCAGTTAAAATGGGGTGCAGGTTCACATGAAATCACCTGAGTATGTAATCTGCTCCTTGTCAGGGGCAGGATTATCATCAAAATACAAACAGCACCAAGACAATCCACAACACAAAAGTATTCAACAGAAGCTAAGTCAAATTCAAGTATTATAGTCAATCGTGTCTAAAAAAACATAGCTAGAAAAACTCTAGAAGTATGTGTAAGGTGTGAAGGTATATTCAGGCATAACCATCTATGGGAATAGCTAACATTCATTAAGCATGTTCACTACATTAGCACTTTGCATATATATACCACTATATCCAATCCCTATGAAATGTCACAAGCTAGATACAGTCACTTCTCTTATTCCGTAACTGAAAATTGAAGCACAGGAATGTAGAGTAGACTAAGGCAGAACCAGAAGTTTAACCTACATATTCTGGTTCCTAGTTATTGTCTTACAAATATAAAGTATGTATAGAAATATGCATGTTGATCAATGGAATCAAATCAAAGACTCAAAAATAAAGCCATACAACTATGGATACTTGATTTTTGATAAAGAAGCTAAAACTACAATGGAGAAACAAAAGCATCTTCAACAAATGGTGCTGGTTTAACTAGATGTCTACATGCAGAAGAATGAAAATAGCTCCATACTTATCACCCTGCACAAAACTCAAGTCTAAGGGGATCAACGATGACCTCAACATAAAACTAGATACACTAAATCTCATAGACAAGAAAGTGGGAAATACCTTTAAACACATTGATACTGGAGACACTTCCTGACAGGACACCAGTGGCTCAGGCTCTAAGATCAGCAATTGACAAATGGGACCTCATGAAATTGCAAAGCTTCTGAAAGGCAGATGACACTGTCAATAAGACAAAATGGCAGCCTACAAATTGAGTAAGGATCTCCACTAACTCTACATCTGACAGAGTGCTAATATCCAAAATTGACAAAGAACTCAAGAAGTTAGACACCAACAACCCAAAAAGCCCAATTTAAAAATTGGGCACAGAGCTAAACAGAGAATTCTCAACAAGGAATCTCAAATGACTGAGAAACACTGAAAGAAATGTTCAAAGTTGTTAGTCATCAGGGAAATGCAAATCAAAACAAATCTGAAATTTCATCTTATACCAGTCAGAAGGGCTAAGATAAAAACCTCAAGTGATGTAGCACATGCTGGTGAGGATGTGGAGCAAGGGGACACTCCTCCATTGCTGGTGGGAGTGCAAACTTGTACAACCACTTTGGAAACCAATTTGGTGGTTTCTCAGAAAACTGGGAATAGTTCTACCTCAAGACCCAGCTATACCACTTCTGGGCATATACCCAAAAGATGCTCTACCATTCCACAAAAAACACATGCTCAGCTATGTTCAGAGCAGTTTTATTCATTATACTCAGAAACTGGAAACAACCTAGATGTCCCTCAGCTGAAGAATGGATAAAGAAAGTGTGGTTCATTTACACAATGGACTACTATTCAGATATTAAAAAAATAAAATGGTATGTTTTGCAGACAAATGTATGGAACTTGAGAATATCATCCTGAGTGAGGTAACCCAGTCACAAAAGGACATGCACAGTATGTATTCACTTATAAGTGGGTATTAGCCATAAAATACAGGATGCTCAGGCTACATTCCACAGACCCAAGGAAGCTGGACAGGAAGGAGGGCATAACAAAGGAGCTTGAGTCTCACTTCGAAGGGGGAATGGAATAATGGTGGAAGGCAAATGAAGAGACAGAACTAGGTGGGAGAGAGGATTGGGAGGGGCTTGAGGGGTTCAGGGGCAGGTGTGAGGAGGGGAAGGCGGCCAGATGGCCAGATGGTCATGAGAATGAATGGAAAACTAATAGGGACAGGGGGAAAGAAGTAGGGGGTACCAGAGACCTGGGATAGGGGAGGCTTCTAAGAATCAATGGGTGTGTCTTTAGCTGTGACTCACAGCATTAGTGATATGGAGCCTAGTGAAGTTACCTCCTGTGGCTAGGCAGGAATTCCAGGGAGTGATAGGGACACCAATCCAACAACAAATTTTTTGACCCAAAACTTATCCTGTCTATGAGAAATTCAAGGATTGGGGACGGAGCAAAGACTAGGGGAATGGCCAATCAATAACTGGCCCGACTTGAGACCCATCCCATGGACAAGCACCAATTCCTGACACTGTTAATGATACTCTGTTATATGAAACATAATAAATACAGGATTCTAATGTATCCCCAAAAGTAGATAATATCTACATTGTTCTTCTCCCTCTCAACCAAGGGTCATACATAATGGTAAATGAGTGTGCAAATATGGCCATGATAGTGAGCTACCAGGTAGAATTAGTGACTACATGGGTTCCTTCCCAGCCTTCACCAATAGTTAACATTAAACAAACATGATTAAGAACAAGATGAAAGTAGAAATGTAAGTTTCTAGAAATATCAACTTGGAAGGAATGGACATTATTTGAATGGAAACATTGGGTGTCTGTCATTTGTGGTACTCAGGGTACACTGATGACAAAGTGGGAGGTCCTAGACAATTGTGAGCAGTAGCAAAATGTGGTATGGCCACCCCTGTGACATGATTGCTTTGTTTTCAAACATTTGGCTTGTGACTGGGTCAAGGATGGTTGAACCATGGGAATAGCAAATCTGGGTCTTGTGGTTCAAGACAGGGAATGGGAAGACTATGGCGGTGGAGGATTGTCAGGTATCTGGGATCTGGCTTAATTGAGGGATGCTCAGAAGTAAAACTCAGCTTGAATTCCTTTTTTTCTGGATCAGCTGCTTTCCTTCTTAGAATTCTCAGGGCACTGATGCTTTCCCCACTGGAAGCTCCATTCAATTCCTCCCCACAAGCATAATATAAACACTGTGATATCAGCACAAGGTGCTGGTCACCAGGATCTTCATTCAGAAATTCATGTCATCATGCTTTTTATCTTTGACAAGTCACCTAACTCACTGGTTTGCTTTCATCTGTGAAGACTTAGTAGCAGTGTTTTGAAGGTCAGGTGTGTTAGATATGGAACATGTGTCTAAATACAGCCAATACATGACCAAATAAGTGGTAATGTTTCAGTCAAGTTGTGATTTTTACTCAAGCTACTGGGCTTAAACACCATGAGGAAAGGCAGCGTCTTATGAACAGCACAAGCTCGCAGTTGAAATGTAAGAAACTTGCTGAATTAGCTCATTGTTAATTGAATTAAGTTGTCCCTAAAGGTCTATTGCTAGAAAAAAAAATTGGATGTAAAATACACAATGCTCTGCCATACCAGGATCAATGATATGTTTATTTTAAAACTGAAACAAAACAAAATACTTATTAATTTTATTTAGCTTTAACAAATTGGTAACAATAACATCAACCACTGGATCAAAATCACTTAGACTTTTAGTGCAGTTTGCCCTGACCTTGGTGATACTACCTTAATTGTTCAGAGGGAAAGAAACGTGTCACTGGGCAATGGACAGAAGACTGTATCCATACCCCTATTTCCATAATTGGAGCCTACACACTGCAAGAGATGGAAGCAATCAAGCTGTATTTCCAGAAGCAACAGAAATGTTAAGACTAAGGACTAACTCCTTGTGAGGAGCAAGTTTTTCGATGGAATCAGAACTAATTTTTTTCTATTCTGAAAACCTGTCAAAGAGAACAAGAAAGTGTGAGGTAGGGAAATAGTCCCATGACAACCTCCTGTAAAACAAAACCTCCCCTCCCCACTGGTACTGATAGACACAAAATACAGTATGTGAGCAGTGAATAAAATCCAACAAATTAAATGTGGAATATATATACATATATACATATACGCATACATATATATATATATATATATACACACACACACACACACACACACACAGACCCAATACATGCCCAAATTCTCTTGCTAATATTATTTATTATAACATTGAAAATATTATAATATCAGTCTTTTCTTCTGATACACGGGAACCTCCCAGAGTGAAGGAGTAAGCTCTTTCTTGTAAACTACTTCTTTTTTATTCCCAAACATTTCTAGTTCTCACTCTGCTGTCTTTCCTGCATTTGAAAACCCAATCAAACGCCGAAAACGTCACAAATTTAGATAAGCCCCAACTCGATAAGGCTTTCCAAGCAGCAGGGCTTCCTCGCTTAACCTTCCCTTCCTTAATCCTTTCCGATCTGAGACTGAGGGCTTTACACTTCCTAAGCAATTAATTTTTTGGCTGTGCTGTGAAAGCCACAGGTGGGGGATGATTGACAGGGTGCTGATAGGCTCCATCTGTTGGCCGCTGATAATGGAATCCCGGGGGCTTCTGGGTAATGTCTTTGCACACATAAAAGGGAGCAGCCTAATCTGTTTGCAGCCGGGAAAAGAAGCCCTGCAGCTTGCATTGTTATTCAGCAGGAACAATCGGCTACAGGCAAAACGTTTAGGGTGCAGTAGGGAGGCCTGAGGTTGGGGGGTGGGAGTGGGGCTGGGGGCTGGGTCCCACAGACTTGCCCCATTTTGGTGGGGACAGGGTAGAGTGGGATAGTTCTGGATAGATAGGGAAGGAGGTAGTGATCTCATTCTGCCCCAGGCGTCACGATTTATTAAGGGAAGATCATGATGAGAAACATAACTGTAATGATTTAATAATTGAGACGCAGTTGTGATGCGGATAAATATTGACAGCGAACTAGCATTGACGTCAGAGCTTCTGTAAAGTGTAGACGACACCCTATTTCAACAGAAAAGTGACTTAGGCTTTCATTTCGAGCGTGGCAGTTCTAAAAATAGGTATTCTAAATGAATAGATTATCAGACAAAGGCTTTCAAATCAGAAGGATTTTTATATGTTGTTTTGAGTTGTTTAAAATTAGCATATAGTTTCGAATTGGGTAAATAGTTGAGATGACCACATCCTTCACCACCACCTACCTAGCCCTGTGTTTGTGTGTTTGTATGTGCTCACGCTCTCCTCCCCTCCTCCCCTTCTCTTTTCTCCTCTCTGTTGGAGCTCAGTCTATGACAGCCCTCTTACACTAGACAAGCACATTTGGTTCCATTTTAAAGCTGTGCTTGCAGCCAGCAATTGCTGCATCCCTCAGACCCAGCACACATCCCACCTCCAAGTCCCTGGCTGCTTTTCTATCTACTTCAGAAGATAATCTAAATGGAGATTTGAGAGTCCCTAATGAGATGAATTTCAATGAATATTTGCTAATAATCATATAAAGTGACTTGTTAACCCCTTTGCAGCCGAGGTTTCAAACATGAATATATTTCAGTAAACATTTTCCTCCATATTTAACATTCAGAATTAGCATCCACTAGAAGGCATCAGAAGTAAAAGGGACACAGTAAAGAATGTTTTTAAAAACAGGAATGCCAACAGTCCTCAAGTGTTTGAGAACAGATTCAGTCCTCAGTAAGAGTCATTCAGAGGTGGAGTGAGATGGTGAGACAGGCATTTGGGGATGACATGGTACTAAGCAGCTAATTAAGTTGGTAGTGGTCTGTTTGCATGATAGACACATGACCATCTTAATGGCCATAATCATTGGCAAGCTGTAGCTGTAGGGAGAACTGTTTTGCTTATCTCCATGACAAGATATTATAAGGTTTCCAATTCTACCCCTGTGTGTTATATATATATATATATATATATATATATATATATATATATACACACACACACACACACACACACACACACACTCACACACACGTAATTTCTAAAATTTTCTTCAGTCCCAAGAATCCCAAGTTTGATTCCACAATTCTTAAGCTCATTCAGGTAAAAGTTCTGATCCTTCTCTACCTTTTTCTGAAGGATGGAGAAAGAAAGATGTCCCACAGATTGATAAGTGACATCCACAGTCAACTGCCTTCCACATTAGTGAGCTATTGTCTGGCTGACCCATTGCTCTAACTTGAGCTCTGAGCCTGTGGGAAACCCAAGGTGATGGGCACACACACATTGCCCACAGTCCTCTCACCAATCTCTCTGTGAGATTACCAGCGCTCAGAAAAACCCTGAGCAAGTGCTAATTCTCCCTTCTTCCCTCAATTTATAGAGCAGTCTCTCTCCTGTCTCCTATCCTCACAACACATTGAAGGAATTGTGTCACAGATATCCACTTACAAGCTAAAGAGTCTGGAACAGTTTATAATCAGATTCTTTGGTGTGATAGTCTGTTTTATTATTGTAACAAAACAAGTGGATATGGGGTGTTTTATGTAGAAAAGAGGTTTATATTTTAAAATTCTATTACATTTGGTGTGTGTGTTTGTGTGTGTGTGTGTGTGTGTGTGTGTGTGTGTGTGTGTGTGTGTAAATTAAAGGATAGCTAGCAGGACTTTATAATCTCCTTCTACCATGTTGGTCCTGAGGATTGACCTTACATTATCCTTCTTGGTAACAAGCACCTTTACCCATTGAATGATCTTACAAAACCTAGAAAAGAGGTTCCTTATTTCACAGTCTTGGAGGCTGGAACCTTAGGGGTAAGTTCCTCTGCCTATGAAGGTCATCTAGCTATATCACCGTATGGCAGATGGCATCATGGTATAAGAGGAAGAACTATCACTATAAGAGGAAGAAATTGCTTGACAAGAGCCCAGCTATACACAAGAAAGTGAGTAGTTTTCTAAATGTACTCCCCAGGGAAACTTGCCTAATTCTGTGAGAACAACATTGATATCACCCAAGGAAGATATTTCATGACTAATTACCATGTGGCACTCCCACTACATCAATATTTCCACATAGGAGACCAAGTATCCAGCACATAGACACATTTACACAGCACCCAAACTTAGTTGCCTTTTGGGTGAGTATTCTTATACAGACTGTGCATGCAGGATAAAGCAAACCTTACATCAAACTATGTGATGTTATTAAAATAAGCTATTAAGGAGTCAAAGTATAAGGACCTCATATTACCACAGACAGATTAATATGTATTTTATGCAATACATACTTATAATAAATTCAAAAGTCAGAATAAAAAGATACAAAGAAAATGAAAAAAAATCAGGCAGCACTGTTTAGAAATGCAATTTAAATGTAAATACAAATTTTTCAGGTTATTCAGAAAGTAATGTAGCAGTTATCATGTGGCCTTGAGCACAGAGCCTTCTGAGGAATGCGGCCAGCCATGATTCCTTTGATGACTGTGAAATTCTCATAAGAAAGTTACTGAAGTACAGACCTGGTCCCTCAAAGACAGCATTGCAGAAGGCATTGCCTGAAAATATCTGCCACTCTCCCCCTGCAGTCTGCAAGGATGTAAATGAAGGCTCTCCTTCCTCTTGAGTTAATATGTAAGCCCATGCCTGGTGTTTGTGAACTGTAGTTTCGGGGCTGGGCTTCTGGGTTGGGCTGGTGAAAGCAGTGGTCTGTTACAGAATAAATCTCCTCTGGGAAGTGGCAAAAGCTCTGTGTCCTAGAACAGCTGAGCCTGCTTAGGGCTGGAATCTAATCTGCTCTGAAACATACCATGTTCCCCTTGCTCTCTCTACATCCTCAGACCCATTGTTAGAGAATAAAATAGAGCATTGACGTTACTGCATCGTTTTCATAGAAAAAAACTTTAGTTTTGGTATTCATATTTTATATTGATTATTTGAGTCTTTTTTCCCCTAAAATTCTAAATATGTAGGAATCTAGAAATGGGTGCTTGATCAGTATTTACTGTCTTTGTTCAGGTGGCTGTAACAAATAACCAAAGACTGCCCATCTTAAACAGCAATCATTCAACTTCTTACACTTCTGGGTTCTAAGTCAAGGTCAAGATGCATTTGGGGAGCATTTCCTGGGTAGAACTTCTTGGGGAGCACTTTCTGACTTGCAGAGTGTGATCTTACTGATGTGTCTTCACATAAAGGCCAGACTACAACCCCTGCCCCCTCCCGCTAAGGACACTAGCCCCAGCTGCATGGACTCTATTTTTAAGAACTTGACTATTTTACAAAGACACCAAGATGACATCTTCTAACAATGTCGACTAGGACTAACGGACTTATGCATATGAATTTTAGAGAAACAAAACACCCTCTAAACCCCTGGTCTAATGAGCAGAGTTTGTATGTTCAAATCTTTGAGGGATCTGTTGGTTTTCAGCCATACTCCCATCAATGCTCTTACCCAGGAGTTCCGCCATTAAGTTCCCAAAGATGTTGGGAAGGGAGCAGGTGTCACAGAGTAATAATTACAAGGTGAGTATGGTTGGTTATCTCTTACTTTTGTGTCTTTATTAATTTAATAAGCTAATTTCATACTTTCGTGTTTCTCTCTCTACTAGTAATGTGAAGTTCTGCCTTACACTTAGCCCAAATACTGGCCAATATTTATTTATTTATTTATTTATTTATTCATTCTTTCTTTCTTTCTTTCTTTCTTTTATTTATTTTACTGAATCCACAAACAACACCTTGTGCTTCTCTTCATATCAAAACTCGAAGGTGTGCCTGTTGCTGCGAATAGGGCAGGTCATTGCTGAATCTCCTTCTTCAACTGGGCAGCAGTCTGAAGCTGCCTTGAAGTGACTGTTCGGAAGCTGTGTCTGCTGCATACTTTCCCAACACCGTTCAATATTCGTTAAAATCCGGACAGCCTGAGACGGCCTGTGGTGAAAGTGTTTATAGCCTGGAAATCGGCAAAGGCTGCTGTTAAACTTTTCCAGCATGAGGTACAAGCTTTCCCACTGGCTTTTGGGAAATGCTGTTAAATATAGATAGAGACATAGTGTTGGTTGAGCATAGTAGGGAAGCAAAAGGTTGACTTCTCATTCATTAGAGCAAGTGTTTACTGATCTGCCCAAACCAATTTCCAGCACCAAGTCTTAGGAAACTGGGCACCAATGAAAAGTCCGAGCCCACTCTGGCCCACTAAGTAACTCAGAGACTAATCAACACAAAGCTGGCTGGCTCATACACTACAGCCTAGTGGAGAGACTTACATAGAGACAAAGGAAGCCATCAGAAATCTTAAAATAAGATCAACAAACAAATGTCTGCTAAAGGTTTCCACTGGGCACTTAGAATTCACAGGGAAATACAGGCTACAATGTATCTCTGCAACAATCCTCCATTCTGGGATGATATCCTAAGTGGAGATGAACCAACTCCTTTTGTGGATTTTACACCACCGACTTTGTGACCACAGTTCTTATACTCTGGAATACACCTTTCTCATCCAGAAAATTAGACCTCTGCTCTCTGAGATTACTCTCCAAAGCATAATTTAGTTATTATCATTAATAATAATTGGTAGAAAGATAATGGTATCAAAGTCTGAAAGAAATCAGCACGCTTATAATTATTTTCAGGTGTGTGTTTTCCCTAGCCTGTGAAACTCTTTAATACACAACCTCAATCTGTCTTTCATCTTTGCCTCTTCTGTGCTAGACATATGCTAGATATTCAGAGGATGTCTACCGAATGAGCAAATGAGTCGTAAACACTCTTGTAATAAACCAGAGCCTAGGTAAACGGAATTTAGAATTATAGAGAGACTCCTATCCCTCATTACACTTTTCCATTGAGGTTTCAGGGGAAGCCAACTGGAATTAAAACATACTCTATTTTTAAGATTCTGGTGAAAAGTAGAGACAAGGCTAAGCTTCTGAAGAACAATGTCCCTCCCAGAGCTGTTTCTGGTTCTTTCACAGCTTTTGGAACATCTGGATCCATTTTGTTTCACAGAGCAGTAGGACTCTGGTTTTGACTGTCAGGCTCCTGCAGAGGCATAGCTCTTGAGCTCAGTAGACCATCTTAGCCTATATTTGCACCCATCACTGGAGCCTTGGGAGACTGAAGCATCTGTATCGTGCACTGGGCGTTTTAGGAAACTGCTTGACTAAGTAAAACCCTGCTATCAACCTGGTGTTTAGAAAATCTGACTTATTGAACAGTTTCCTTCAGTTTTGTTGAACCCAAGGACTGAGAGGATGCTTGGTCACCAGAGCAGATGTGCCCTTTTATATCATGAACAAATGCTGAGCTAATCTTGCTTTCCAGTGTGGCTTGTGCATTGCCTCCGCTTTGCTATCTTAGCAAATGGTTAAATGGTTCATACTTTGCTCCTCAAGGCTATCAAAAACAAGTCATTTATCCTCAAATGTTCTTACAAGGGACACACAAGAGTGTGCTGTTTTTAAATAAATTTCTGAGGCAAAGCCCACTGTCATTTTTGAGCCAGTGATGTAGGTGGGGAATTATTCATTTCCTATCTAGCACCCCCTTCAGATTTCAGACTTCAGATTTCTTGCTTGTTGACAGTAGTTTAGTGCAAGATGACTCAATGCTGCGCCCTCGTGGTCACTTCTATGTAGCACAGAAAGAAAACAAGACAAAGAGCCACGGATCATCAGAAAAAAAGGGAGTTACCAATATCCACTTCTCACCTTGACCTGATATTTACAGAGAATAGACCATGAGATAAAATAAGTCCAATAGATGCCCTTGAAGAATCTATGTGATGCGTAAAGAATCCAGAGTCGGAGGCAATTAAAACGCCAGGCTTTTGTTGTCAAGTCAGAAAAAAAAAAAAAAAGATGAAAGGTTGAGCAAACAATACTTAATAGGTGTCAGCAGAGTTTTCCATGCACTCTTAAAGTCACCGTGAAGCTATCTAATCTATATACTGCATTTTCTCGGTACAGTGCTGACTCCTGCACATTTTTTGTCCCATTCAGCCACACTGTAAGAGAGGGGAAAAAGATTTTTTTTTCCTGGTTTTCCTCTGAAAGAAACTGAGGCTTTTAGTTGAGAACAAGGTCACACAGCCATGATGAAACTGCACACTCATGCTCTCCTCACAGCTCCGCAACCTGAAGCCTTTGCTCTTAGTGGCGCTGCTTCCGTGTCACAAGTTGGTGCCGGATGGTGGAATAAGGCAAGGTGGCCCCAGGTTTCCCAAGCCTCGAGCTCCGAGGGTCTTGGAGACCAGCTAATTCAAGACCAGAAACCTTAGAAAACTTTGATAGAAGTGTGGATGACAAGTCCAGGGAGGCAGGAACTCCCAAAGTGATACATTTGGATTGTTTGACCAGCTACTTTGAGGTTTGAATTTAGAGTCAGATTTCTGAGTTAGGGTTTGAATCCTAGTTCAGCTGTTTATAAATACTTGAGTTGCACAGCATTTTAAACAGATTCCTCTTATGTAAGATGAGGTCTAAAATGGCGACACCAGCTTGCTTCTTAGGTCCATTTGCTTAAAATAAAAGTTTTCCATCCTTTTACCCTGAGGTGACATCTATGCTTGGTGTTAAGGTCTGTTTCTCGGATTCCACAGGATGGATCCCATTTTCCCATCCATTCTGTTAGTCTGTGTCTTTTTGTTGCAGTTGCAGAGTTTTGTTCTTGCTGGTCTCTGAGGATTTAATCTTTGTGTTTTCTTTGGTATGTTTAATCATCCTTATTTTGAAGTCCTCTTCGTAGTGCTTTTTGTAGGGCTAGATTTGTAGATAGATACTGCTTATATATATGGTTTGGGTTTTTGTTTGTTTGTTGTTTGTTTGTTTTACCTTGGAATATCTTTCTTTTTCTATCTATTGTGACTGAAAGTTTGGCTAGGTATAGTAGCCTGGGCTGGCATCTGTGGTCTCTTAGAGTTTGTAGAACATCTGCCCAGTCGCTCTGGGCTTTTAGAGACTCCAGTGAGATGTCAAGTGTAATTCTTGGTCCTTGGTCACTTTCTTCCCTTGCAGCTTTAGTATTCTCTCTTCGTTCTGTTCATTTAGTGCTTTGATTATTATGTGCTGAGGTGAATTTATCTTCTGATCTGGACTATTTGGTATTCTGTATGTTTCTTGTACCTTGATAGGCATCTCCTTCTTTAGATTAGGAGAATTTTCTTCTAGGATTTTGGTAAAAATATTTTTTGTGCCTTGGACTTGGGTTTCTTTTCCTTCCTATATGCCTATTATTCTTAGATTTGGCCTTTGCATAGTGTTTCATGGATATTTTGCGCCATGAGGTTTTAAGATTAATTATTTTCTTTTAGCAATGTATTTATTTCTTCTCGTGTGTCTTCAATGCCTGAGATTCTCTCTTCCATCTTTTAGATTCTCCTAGTGAGGTTTACCTCTGAGCTTCTTGCTCAAATTCTTAGATTTTTCATTTCCAGATTTTCCTCAGTTGAGTTTTCTCAATTGATTCTATTTCTGCTTTCAGGTCTTGAGCTGTTTTGTTCGTTTCCTTCCACTGCTGTGTTTCCAATGGTTTCTTTAAGGGGTTTGTTTTCTCTTTAAGTACCTCATTATATTCATAGAGGCAGCTTCAAGGTCTTTTCCTTGTTTTTAAGCTATGTTGGAATGCTGAGGGGAATGCTGGGCTTTCTGGGCTCAAACAGAGACTTATTGTCTGAGATACTAGTGAGTGTGTTTTCATTCTGGATTTTAAGTATCTGGGATTTGGAAAATTGTAGTTCAAGATGCTGATATTTGATCTTATCTTTGTTAGGTAGATGTTTTGTTCCTTGGTTTCTGTTGCTCTCTCTTATTCGTATATTGCCTGTGTGCTGCCTGGTAGGAAGTTCTTCTGTGGACAGCGATTTCCTAGTGAAATGTGTTTCTGGTATTGAGAGCTGACACTTAACAACAGGGTAAAGTAAAAGCAGGATATCCTACCAGGACGTAGTTAGAGGGAGAGGTAAAGATTTGCTTCTCTGGTACACATGCTACAGTTAATTTGTTAAAATCTCAGCATATAACTACTACACAGGTTTATGAGGTACAGTGCTCTCTCTCTCTCTCTCTCTCTCTCTCTCACACACACACACACACACACACACACACACACACACAAATCCAAGCAGGGTAAATAGAGCATCCATTTTTCTAGAGGAAGAGTGTTTATGACACACACAGGTTACTGGGGAATGTCACAGCATTACAGAACATACATTGCATACTTCTAAACACCAGTATACAGTATATTATCCCTTCCATAAATGTCTCTGCTATGGTTCCTTCACTCCAGGAAATGTAGCTGAGTTAAATACACAAGACGAGGAGGAGAAAGGATGAAAAGAGTGATTCCTAAGGCCACTCGTGACCGGGTGTGTAGCTAGATGTATGAGCATCTCTAAGCTGTCCCTTATCATGTATAAAAGCATGTCATATCTGGAAAAAGCCAGATGAACAGCATGCATGGCTTTGCCCTAATGTTTCCTAAGATGCTGCTGATTTAACAGGGTACTACTGGGCCCTATTTATATCATGGCAAATTCCTTCTGGCTTAGGGAGCATACTGCAATGCTGTAGAATTTTAGCACTTTTAAAATTGCTGTGGCTCCATGTGCAATGGTACCCTGCTGACCCAAGACAGATAATTTGCCTTCATAAGCACCCAGCTTTGGACTGAGCTGTGACTCAGGCTGTGTCTGCATGTGGAGATGGAAATGAATTTAAGCAATTTGGTCATCTGCTCTTGACTTCAAGGGGTGCATTTTATCTGATTGAATTTCTCTTTTTGCTGAAAACTGCAGCCTCCAGCGTGGTTTGCCTGGATTTTCCACAATTAATTTTCCCCCATTTAAAATAACTTTTATTTTAAAACATTACCACCAATTAACTGTCCTCTGTAGTCTGTAGTCTGGCTGAGGTTGTAGGCATTTGCCAGAGAACCTCATGTTTCCTGGTTCATGTTTTTCTCGAAGGTAGTCTATTCACAGAGCATGTGTTAGCACATGTAAATTTTCTAAAAGTAATGAAGAAAGAGATATTGATGAGGGGAAGAAAAGGAAGGAGAAAGACAATTTTCTGTCTTTACCCTTATCCTCAAGGAAGATGCAATGTTAATGCTCCTTTTGCATTTAAAATTCCCTGTGCAACTTGCAAGGTTCCATTCATAAAGGATTCCCAGTTTGTTCATGTTGTTGTTACATGGTCCGCATCTCCCTCCAGAGCTCACTTCCCTTCTTACTCAGATGGGATTCCATGACCATCATTACAGCTCCTCTGTGTACGGGACTGAATGGTGAGTCGCTCTCACTTCACCATGCACACTCCACGGATGCTGAGTGTGAGCTTAAACCACTCTCCGTCCACATAAAGATGTCCTCTTAGGTCAGTCATTATACTGTCCCCTCTATGTCCTCTCTCTTCTTCAGTGAAATGAATTGAAGGCCTTCATCCTCCTCTTCCCCTCTCTTACCTACACTAGTGTTCCATCAAATTTGTTCCTTAAAACAAATGTTTCGGAAAACATTTTTTCCTGCCTTTTTTTTAACCCTTCCTCATCTCTATGATCCGGAGGTTGGTTTGGATGTCTCCAGGTATTCATGGTTGAACATTCACTGTTGAATACAGGATGTCCATGAAGTGCCCCTATCTGTACTCTGTAGTATCAAACTTTTCTATCTGCTCCTCAGTTCTCAAATAATGACTTAGAGGCTTGTTTATTTATGAATAAATGCCTAGGCCATTAGCTTTGGCTTATTCCTTGATTAGCTTATAACTTATATCAGTAAGTTTAAACTATTCTATGTTTACCAAACAGTGGCTAGTTATTTCTCCTCAGCTTCATAAGTCTGACTTCCTCAGAGTCCAGGTGAATCCCCTGCCTCTGACTATCTCCCAGAGTTCCAATCTCTCTACCAGAACTTCCATGTTCTACTTCCTGCCTTTTGCTAATAGACCACAGCTTTTTATTAGCAGGTGATGCTTCTACACAGTGCACTACAGATTATCCCTACAGCTAACCTTGCTATAATTCAGCCAATATAAGTACCATACTTTTAGATGTCACAAGCTTTAAGCCAAGTAGATAGTTTGTCTTTACAAGTTTCTTGTCTCAGGTATTTTGTTATATTAACACAAAATTGCCTAACATGTTCATTCACTTCTCATGCTGCCTTGAGCACATACCAATTGTTTCTGACTTGGCCTTTGTCTTAGTTTGGGTTTCTATTGCTGTGAAGAAACAGCATGACCATGGCAGCTCTTATGAAGAAAACTATTCCCCATGGGGCTGGCTTATGTTTTCAGTCTATTATCATCATGGTTGGAAGCATAGTGGCACACAGGCAGACATGGTGCTGGAGATGTAGCTGAGAGTTCTGTATAGAGAGCAACAATCTGCAGGCAGAAAGCATGAAAGCCACTGGGCCTGGCTTTAGTTGCTGAAACTTCAAAGCCATCCCCAATAACATACTTTTTTTTTAACAAGACCACACCTCCTACTAGTACTACTCCCTGTGAGCCTGTGGGGGAGGCCATTTTTATTCACCACCATAGCTTTCCAAGAAGTTTCTCCTGCCAAGGTCTCAAGAAGTCCGGTACTCACCGCTGGGCATATCAGGACATTTGGCCCCGAAAGCTCCCTCTCGAGTCATTTTCTTCATTTGCCTTCCGCAGTTCAGCACCATCTCATTCCTGACTACTTGAGGGACTGTTTAATTTTCCATTTTTGTCTTGCTTTCTGGATTCTATTTTTTCCTACTGGACCATCCCCAGGGCTCAGATGACTTCCATACATGTATTGCCACAGAGAATGTAGTTTCATTACTGCCTCGATGGTTTCAAAATTTAAATCCCTGCCAAGACACCTTTCTAATCCAGAACCATGTATCCTATAGTCTTCTTTTGAATGTGTAGTACACATCAGCATGGCAGGGCATCTGTGTGCCGACACATGGGTGTGTCTGTGAGGATGGATTTAATCAGAATGGCTTTCTGCTGTGTGCCTGGATAAAACAAAATGAAAGGCTAAGAGAGGGACAGTTATTTTCCCCCTCTGTCTTACTGTATTCACACTGGGACATCAATCTTCTTCAGACTGGGTCAGGCCTAGTTTGTACTCCATCCTCACCATCAGCGCTTCAGGATCTCTGAATTGCTGAGTGAATACTTCAGTCCTTCTCAGCCTCTATAATATCACAGCCTAATTTATATTATACAACTATATATATATATATATATATATATATATATATATATATATATTTCCTTATGATGGATGTCTTATATACATAATATAGTTAACCATTCTGATGACTGCTCACAGCAGCTTATTGATAAAAATGGGACCTCAGCAGATCTCTATTGATGAGTAAACTGGCAACTTATATGGCTATATTTTCTCACGCGCAATCTGTACAAGCTGCCTTAATATAGATATTCAATGAACATCTAGTTCATGGCAATCACTTTTATTTAAAGCTCAGTTTGGTAACTTTGAAGATAATCTTTATCTATTGACCATACACCCACATTCTTGTTGAGCTGTCCCTAGGTCATCATAAGCCTCAGGTAACTATAGGGGCTTAAAGCTATTCTAGTCAACAGGAATGATTGTCATTATCATCATTGCTTTGTTTAAGGCAGTAGTTCTCAACCTGTGGGAAGTGACCCCTCTAGGGTTGCATATCAGATATTTCCATTACGATTCACAACAGTAGCAAAATTATAGTTATGAAGTAGCAACAGAATAATTTTATGGTTGCGGGTGACCACAACATGAGGAACTGTGTTAAAGGGTTGTAGTACTGGGAAGATTGAGAATCTTTGGTTTAAGGTAAGTTTTTACCTGAAACTCGTTTAGTCCAGGCTGTGTTCAAACTCATGGTAGTCTTCCTGCGCCAGACTCCTGTGTGTTGGGACTGTAGGCATGAACCACTACCCTTGGCAACAAGCATCATTTATTAACATAATCAATAACACCATAGTCTACAACTAGCCATCTTGAAACAAACACTAGGTTCTCCTAATCTATGGACTTCATTATTCTGTGGTATTTGTCTTGTCTTAACTTAAGAAACCAATTAACTGCTTTGTGAATTATTCTTTTCATTGACATTAATTTTTACTTTATTCAGTTAACTGAATGTCATAATTTTAAATCAGCAAGTTTTAATGTAAGCTTCAGTTCAGCTTAATGAAGGGAAAAAAAACAAACAATAAAGAGCCAAGTGTCAAGATCTCTAAAGCCCCCCTGGCCTGGTGACTGAAATGAAAATCCAATAAGAATAGACCATTTATGAAATATTCTGGGCATGAGAACACTCAATTCTTGGGCTGAGAAAAAAGCACCCTCCTCCCTGGTCTGCTAATCCTTCTCTTAGCATTTGATTTTGAAAAAGGAAAAGTACATCTTATTCCTGATGCCTCCTCCTCCTCCTCCTCCTCCTCCTCCTCCTCCTCCTCCTCCTCCTTCTCCTCTCTTTCCTTCCCACATACAGGTTCAGTGAGTGACTGAGCTACATGAGTCATCCACTCATCTCCAGTCACAGAATGCCAGCTCAGAAGTGGCTATTGTGCAGAACAGCCGACCTGCTTTGACACCATTAGTGACTAAGAAGGAATAAGCACAAATGTGGGGACACAATGATTTGTGCTTATTTCCTTGTGGGAGGGATGTGCCTTCAGTCCTACCCACTCACTTCATAAAACATGGGCTTATGTTCACATTCACACTACTTCTTTGAAACTCAAACGTATTTCCACAGCTCATCCACTTATTCTGTGGTTCTAGATGAGAACACAGCTGTTTATTTCATCCTTAACAAAACTGGAATTGAAAACAGGAAGGGGAGAATGGGGAAGGGAGGAAGGGATGCAGGGAGATGGGGAGAATCCCATGCCTCTTTGAGTTTGTGGCAAGCATAAATTTGGACGTTTGGTATTTTAGACATTGTTTTCCATGCTCTTTCCTCTGAATCCTGCCCAGTGCTATCTCCATCTTACCAGTGTTCCTTCCAGGTCCTTTTACCCAGGATTCAAGCATGTTTCCTTACTGCACTGCTCAATCTCTCTGCACACTTTGGTCTCTGGGCACTCACAGCCACGCTGAATCAACTTGCTCTTTAGTTTCTCAGAACTTGCTTTAGTACCAAAAAAGACTATTTTTCCCCTCACTGTGCTTCTAAATCTGAAATATCAGTTTCTCAGAGCAAAACAAGAAGGGAAGAAGTTTTGGAGATACATTTCATATCACCATGTCTGCCTGATTTAGTTTCATTCTTGCTCTTGTTGCCTGTAAGTTTTCAGTCATTTTCACAGCTTCACAGGACAACTGGGGGTGGGGGTGTGTGTGGCAGAGTGGCACCCTGTTTGGATCTGCTTGTTTCTAAACCAGATGTTCTTAGGGTCCAGGTGTGTCCCTCTCCAAACTCTCGTGGTAATGGTCTTTTCAGATGTATCCTTGCTTGGTGACTCTGTTTTAAGCTGTTCTGCCTTTGTAAGTGGTGGTGTCTTAATTAGGATTTTACTGCTGAGAACAGACACCATGACCAAAGCAACTCTTATAAGGACAACAGTTAATTGGGGCTGGCTTACAGGTTCTGAGGTTCAGTCCATTATCAAGGTGGGAGCATGACAGCGTCCAGATAGGCATGGTGCAGGAGGAGCTGAGAGTTCTAGATCTTCATCTGAAGGCTGCTAGGAGAAGACTGCTTTTCACATAGCTAGGATGAGGGTCTTAAAGCCTATGTCCACAGTGACACACCTACTCCAACAAGGCTACACATTCTAATAGTGCCACTCCCTGGGTCAAACATATACAAACCATCACAGGTGGTTCCTATTCATTGGTTACTGACACACTGTGTTATCCCAGGAATGGTTATATAACAAATCTGAGCTCTCTCTGGCTCACTTGCTCTGCTTTACCACTCAGCAGTAGAACAAGAAGCTTCTCTGTACAGGCAAAGCAGATGTACTTTCAAGCCTTCAGAACTGTGAGCTAAATAAACCCTTGTTTGTTAACAGTTGCTCAGAGCCTGGAATTCAGTTACAGCAACTAAAATTGGACTAAGTATGCCAATCTCAATGTGGTACCACTGACTAACAGCAGATGCTGTGTCTTCAGGTTTCATTTCCAGTTCATTCTCCAGCTTCACTGAATGGCTGCTGTCTGAAAGGATGGAGGGAAGACAGGGATGGCTACTTAATGATGAGTCAGGCTGGTCCACATTTAATCACAACTCTGAACTCAGGCATTATAATTTAAACTTCCCCAGTCATCTTTGACTCATTGGCCACATCCACAGGGTGTCTATGAACCAAAAGCCTAGTTTAGCTTTGGGATTAAGCATGCAGCATTACCCTCATGTCCTTAGTCTGGTGTAAATCACTCAGTTTTTAAATCTGTACCATTCAGAAGCAAACTGCATTCTCTGGACCTCCGTCACTAATCTTAGTGAGTCAGAAACATCCACTTTATACCCCATATAATACCCCAGTACCTATAACAACCTGTTTTCTATAAACATCTCTGAGGTTGAAAGTATCTAAATTATTAGATACTTTTATTTAATTATTATTGTTGGGTGTGTCAACACAAGGATATGCTAAAATGTGAGACTAAGCAGCTAATAATACCAGTAGATTCCTCAAAATAATGTAGTTTGTTGACTCTATCACCAACTATTTCAGGAGAACACATCATATTCAACCATGAGTTAAAAATAGAAACTTTATACTAAAATTCAATTATAATTTCCTAATATCACTTTGAGTTTTGAGAACTTGCCTTAAACTTTTAGTCTGTAAATAAAAGTCCTGAGTTTAAAATAACTTATATTTGCTTCAATATTAGTAGCAAATCACCAAATTGCTGATAGTGATACATTTCTCACAGAAGCCCAAGAAGCACTTGTGCATCCGGACAGTTGAACTGACATTTAGGTAGAGGGCAGTGCCTGGCCCTGGCTGGTGCAGCCGGAAACTGGCAAGTTCGTGGTGGAGGGACGGGAGAGAAAGGAGAGCACAGATAGGAGGTGGAGAGATGGAAGGGGGAGAGAAGCTGGGTGGGTTGTGTGCTATGAAGACAGGGGGAGCTGGACACACGAAGGCACTTGTATTCTCGCTTCTGGGGAAATGGTGAATTACACTGTCCATTAATAGAGCCAGTAACAAACCCAAGTGTCAGTAGGCCTATGCCTTCTTGCTTTGAGAAAATTGACCACAATATGAGTCACTGTGACTCCCAGAGCTGCATCCTAGCCCAGGAAGAAGAGCAGGACCTGCAGAGTGGAGACCGTAGCTGACAGACATGCCCTGATCTGTTTGCTTCCCATCATTGGCCTATCTGCTCATCTCTCTGGTTGGTCATGGAGGAGAGTCAATCATGAGACTGAATGACTGACTCCATATTGGATTACAGTTTTTCTGTACTGTGTTTAACTTTGGACAGGGGTTTATTTCCTTTGGAATCTTTGGTTTAAACAAACATTTAACCATCCTACTTTTCAAAAGAAGATGTCACTGCTGATGGACATCACTCTGATGAGCAAGTACATGTTGGAGAGACAGAAGAGAAAGAGAAGCAAATAGTTTGTGCACTGTAAAGAGAGATGGCCCTGGAGATGGGAGATGATAAGGAACAGCACTGCCACCTGAGGCCATGGTGAAGTTCTGGCCCATTCTGCCACCGAGAGTTATATCTGGGTCTGTGGTCCTGCAGCAGCAGATGTCTGTGTTTATGACCATTACCCACCAAAGGCCAAGATGATAGCCCTGGGCTGGGCTTCTGCCTGGTACCATGTAGATGTCCAAGGGCTGAGCAGAGCTGGCTCCAAGCCTCTCTTTGGCAGCATGGGAGAGCTGGCCTAGAGAACAGGAGTGCTGGTCCCACCCTTGCCCCTCATTTGCTGCAACATTTGAGAGAGTGGGACCCACATCTCACCTGGGCAGCATAGTAGAACTGGCTCTGGTGGCAGAGGTGGGAGGTGAGCCAGTCCCAGGGCATGAGTACTGGAGAGCTGCCTCCACAGCTCACCAGCCATGTGGTAGAAAGGAGAGAGATACCCTCCTCCTGTCCCTAGTTGCCTGTGATGGGTAGAAGAGCTGGCCCTACCCGTCTTCTGGGCAGCATGGGAGAGCTGGCCCCAGGAACATGAGAACAGGAGAGCTGACCCACTTCTTGCCAGCTGTAGCAGTGGGAAGAGCAGATCCAGCACTGTAGAGCTGGCCAAGGTAGTGTGGGAGTGGGTGAGCTGGCCCCACCCCTTGCCAGTAGTGGTGGAGGCACAAGAGAGATGACCCCACCCTCACTGCATGCCGCAAGTGGAAGAGCTGGCCCTACACCTCACTTGGGCAGTGTGGAATAAATGGACCCAAGGCTGTGAGATTAGGAGACCTTTCCCCACCCCTGCCCAGCAGCTGCAGCACTCTGGAGTGTGGCCATTACCTTGCCTGGGTAGCACAGTAGAGCTGGCCCTGGTGGAGGTGGAGTAGGAGAGCTGGCTCTGCCCCCTTCTCTGTAGCACTCAAGTGTGCCTGGAAAAGTGTGGAGAGCTGGCACTGATGGTATAGGTGCAGAAGAGGCATCTCTCCTCCATTTTGACTGCTACAGATAGGAGTGCTGGTGCCACCCCTTACCTGTGTGTGTGTGTGTGTGTGTGTGTGTGTGTGTGTGTGTGTGTGAGAGAGAGAGAGAGAGAGAGAGAGAGAGAGAGAGAGAGAGAGAGCGAGAGCGAGAGAGAGCTAGCCCTAATGGCATGGGTGCAGGAGAGCTGGCAGGCAAACCAGTTCACCTACCACCCAAGCCTGGTTCCAGGACCTTGAGTTAGCCCACCCAACACCTCCCCCATCTATGAACTTCTGGAGTGCATGAAGGTGCCAGACCCGCAGAACCAAGCTGCAAGATCTCCATGATACAGGGCAACAACAGGATATCCATCTGAGGGGAGTCCTGGTGAGGATCCAGTATTGAAAGTTTGGCAGAAGCCAGAGGCCTTGAGTCAGACCAATGACTCAGTGTAACGGACATTTGCAAGTGAGACTGATTGGACAGAGGGATATACTGTGGGACTTACTATAGCTTCTACTTCAGCATGGTTTGTTTGTCGTTTTCTGTTGGGGTGGATGCAAAGGCAGAGGGGAGATATGGAGGGACCCAGAGATGAGTGGGATTGGGGTGCACGATGCAAAATTTACAAAGAATCAATACAAAAAAGTAAACTAAAATTAGATGAGTAATCACTCCTCAGTCTTATGAGTGAAATCTATTAGGCAAAGGAAATAAACTGGCCTTTATCAAAGAAGGAAGAAATTTAGATAGAACGATTATTAAGACTGTCACATTGTGCCTGTTAGGACTAAATTATCCTTCTAAGAATTATAATCCCAATCTTCACAAAATGTAGGCCCAGTGATATCTGGAATAGAGGAAACAATTTGATAGTGAACAATTAAAGCGATGTCACACTGACCCACACAACGAGAATGTGTGGAGATTACTACTTCTTTTTCCCAATCTGAAGACTTAATTCTGAATCAGGATTTGAAAACTGCAAAGCTTTCTGCTAAAGGTTCTTCTGTAAGACAATGAATCAGCGATTACCAACCTTTGTAATGCTGCAATCCTCTAACCTTATGTTGTGGAGACCCCAACCATAAAATTATTTTTGTTACTACTTATAACTGTACTTTTGGTACTGTTACAAATCATAATATAAATAAATACCTGTGTTCACGGATGGTCTTAGGGCATGCCCCTCCAAGGGCTCATGTTGAAAACTGCTACCATAGAACATCCATTGTTTGACGGGAGGTAAGCAGTGTGGACTTTAGGTGCACCTAATACGATGCCTTGCACAGTGGATAAGCTTTGAATAGTTATTTATCATAAAGATACAAAATTAAATTGGTTATTATACATTTTCAGCAGGGCCCGGGTTATTAGCATTTAGATTAGAAGAGGAAAAAAAATAACTTCATCGTTGTTAAGGAGAAATGTTCAGGAAGAATCTGTTTGAATTCATCTCAGAAATTAAACATTGTCAAATTGCCTGTGAAATTAACGAAATTCACACAGGCACACAAAGGAAACACGCTAGTGGTTCAGCACAGACTGATTCAAATTTACCCTTTTGAAAATGCTTCTCGTGCCTTTGGCCTTGCAGGGAAGCAACTTCCATACCACCTGCACTTACAAGCTATACTAAAGAGCAAGCCTCCAGCCCTGTCATAGCTGAAACTTACTGGAAATTCCCGTCTCAGAGGCTCTGAAGGTGCTGCCTATGACAATTTGTCCCTCCTCAGAAGTTGTGCAAATATTTTTCAAGGGTGAAATGTTAGAGATGATGCCATCTTGATGTCTCAGCTCTCCATCTCTATGCGAGATAGATGCTCACATTCATCTCTGGGTAACACTCACCTCTCAGTTGTACAGTTGGTTGGCTCCACGTTATAGCTTGCCTTTTACTAATGCCAACAACGTATGCAGTCTTCAACAGGGTTTCCCCACCACTTCACATTTCTATCAAGTCAATCGTGTGGAAAATCAGTCAGTCTGGCACGATTGCTAATGGGCATGGTTTCTACTCCATATGCTTTCTGAAAAATAAACTGTTAATTTTAGAAATGCTGTAGGTTTATGGGAGTACCTTGAAGGTAGTAGGAGGCTCGCCCGTGACCCACACTAACTCCCCGTTATGAATATCCTCCTAAGGCACATTGGTCATAGTTAAGGAGACAATGTCTGCTATCCGCTACCCACTACCCATTCGCTACCACTCACTAGTAGTACCCCTGGAAGTGGCATCCCCAACTTTCCAATGCCCCCTCCACACTGATTTCATCCATTTTCTAAAATGCCACTTGAGGACAAGCCTTTAACAGACGTGGTGGAAGATATCAAGACCAAACTTCTAGCAAGGAATGAGGAGGGGGTACAGTGAGTCAAGTGGAGAGATGGCAGCTTTTACTGTTTTATTCATAGTTGGGGCTCTTGCTCTGCCTGATGCAGTAGAAAATTCCAGTTGTAACGGATGTTCTTTTTACTTAAAACATTGCTTTGTTCATGAACAATTTTGGGGAGCTGGAGAACAGAGCACACATTTTGCTTGGTGTAAAAAGAAGCAAAGCAAGAACTTTAAAGTAGAGAGCCATCTAGTGGCCATGAGTGAGATGGGCCACGTGCTAGAGACAGGGATTGAACGGGAGGAAGAGAGAGCAACTGTCAGACATTTTTAGTTTCTACCTTAGCTATTCAGGGTCCATTTTCTGGGACATAATTTTAAAACCTTGGAGGTAAAATTTGTCATTCAAAATGTATGAGAGACTCAAGAGCCCACAGAAGACCAGGTGACAACTGGGCATTTTAAAATTTTATTTTTATTTGTTATTTATTTATTTATTTATTTATTTATTGCAACAAGGTCTTGCTATGCACCCTTGGCTGACCTAGAACTCACTATCTAAATCATATTGGCCTAAAATTAATAGAAATCCACTGGTCTGTTTCCACCTCCCTCAAGCTATGACTAAAGGTGTGTACCACCATATCCATCTGATGACTGGGTGGACTTTTGCTAACATAAGCCAATGAATCTCAACATTTAAGAGGGTCCTGCAAACTATCCCTGGGCTCTTAACCACCGACTGTCTCTCCAGCCCTAATTTTTGCATCATTTTGTTAGTTCCCACCCAACACAATGCTGAGTGGACTTGGTGGTAATGCCTCATTTCTTCTGGTCCCCAAGGAAGACTGCATGATGGTATCTGCAGATACCTTGTATGTGTGCTTGATTTTTTGTTCTGTTTTGTTTCCCCCTCCCTCTCTTTTACTTCTAGATGTACATGAGAATTTTCATCTTAGTTTCCTTTGATAGCTCACCCAGGGTGTCAAAGCCTGTGAGAACCCTTATTAAAAGTAGGTTCTGAAAAATCTAAGCCTACACACATTGTCAAGACCCACATAGCTTGGGCACTGTAATCCTTGCAAGGAAACAAAGAAAAAAACAGACACACAGATATGAATGCAGTAAAGTTGGGATCCAGTGGGCTTTTTAAACATCTGCAACCTGGAATATCAGTAAGTCTATTAGGTACAGCTTGGGAGAAGGGGTTATCTAGTCTCAGGGTGTAAACATCTGGGAGGGAGAAGCTGCAGTTTCAAGTCTGCACTCACTGATCAGTAGTTCATAAATACCCATACAATATGCACATACTCCTAAGATACCTCTGCTCTTCCTGTTCACCTGGAATCATGTGGGTAATCAACCTAGGCCCCGTGTCATATTCCTGCCAAATTTCTAGAAGCCCCAAGAGCTCATTACTCAATGGATCTGCCATTTTCTCCATACCTTCCTGATACATTTATAATATTTATTGCTATATTTTTCATTCCTGATATTAATAAATTGTAACTTCTCGATAAAAAAGTAGTATTTCCAGGATTTATCAATTTGTTCCCAATAAATCAATTCTATTCTAATTTTGCTTTTGAATCCTTGTTATTTATATCTAATTCTTTTCTCTATGGTTTTCCTGCCTTCATGGTTTTTTTGGTTTTAATTCGCTGATGCATATTTTCGGTTTTTCAAGGCATGGTTTCTCTGTGTAGCTCTGCTGTGCTGGAACTAGCTCTGTAGACCAGCCTGTCTTAAACTCACAGAGATCCTCCTGCCTCTGCCTCCAGGGTGCTGTGCCAGAGGCCAGATGCTGTGGCAAGAGCTCTGACATTGGATAGAGAAGAGGTGGGCGGAGCTGGGGGTGGGGAAGAAGAGGAGAAAGAGAAGCAAGTCTCTAGGAGTCTCGGGTAGTTATTCATGTCAAAAGGTTAGATATTGGGTAACAATTCTAATTGTGTGGGCATCTTGTGTATTGAGTATTTTCTGATATATAAATCCATTGGATAATCTTTAAACATTAAGAGTCTTACTTCTATCGGGTACTGCAAGGATGACGGTTATTGTCTGCTCTGGGCTGGGCTGAGAACCACGAGGGTAACGGAGTTGGCCCAAGGGCCATGCTTAGAGCCATGGAGTCCATGGTGGAGGCAGCAGCCACTCCGTCTGGTGGGTCCCTGGCTGGTGCTCCTGGCTAGCCGGTGGTGCTGTGGTCACAGCGGAAACTTGGAGCAGGAACATGGTGGTGGCCAGAGAGCTAGTCAGAGCCAAGCCATATCATTGCTTTTTCAAATACTTCCCGCTTCTAGCCCAGGCTGTTTTTCTTTTGGATTCTCTCTTGAAGGTAGCCAAGGGGGAAGAGCATCAGCTGGGCAAGACTTGGTCTTGTGAGATATTTAGGATTGCCTTTTCTATAATAAAACGTTTGCCTGTCTTAAATTTAAGTTACTTTACAATGGTAGCTGACATGCCTGAGTTCCTCTGAGAACTGTGTAGCTCTAACTTCCAACCTGCTAGCTGAAGTCACAGGAAGAAAAGAGGGTCACTTTGAAAAGTGATTTTAATTTTTATTTCTAAGCTCTCTAAAAAGTTCTCTCTAAACTTCATAGCTCTCTCTAAAGTTCGTAGTTTTCTATGAAGGTTTCCTAAGAAAGTTCTTCTAAAAGGTTCTTCTCTCTAAAGAGTTTTTCTTTTAGTTCTGTTCTCCTAATCTTGCTCTCTTAATTTTTAAGTTGCCTTATAATTTCTAAGTTATTCTACTCTGCATTCTCTTTCTAATTTAACTCTCTCCTCCTGCTCTGATGTCACAGCAATACCCTTACTCTCAATGCCTTTACTCCCAATGCTATGCCTGCCAGTGTAATCGTTCCTAGTCTTTTGTACCTTTTCTAGGAAAATAAATTTCATGGTTTATCCAAGCATCCCATTTTTCTTCTTTAAAAGTTCTCTAGATGATCAAACATAAATTCAAATCATAAATTGAATAAGAACTTTACAACAGAGAGTGTTTGAAACAGAGAATGTTTACATATATATCTATTAAGAGTAATTATCTGGCTAGACATTCATTATCTGTCACTAGCTCTATAGGATCATAGAAAGTTTAAAATCATATTTTTTGTGACTAAGGAATTAGTGAAGCTTCATATTGATAAACCTGGTCAATATTTTATCTTCTATCCTTGTACTTATAGTAGTAAATCCTTAGTTTCCTTTTTATAACCTTTGGTTAATGGTTTTAGAATCTCTTGGCATATGCTCTAAGTTGTAGATCCCTGTTTGCTCTCTCAGAAGCAATTAACTGATGATATTTGAAGACTGGCAGAGTTCTCAATGCAGTTTTGATATCAGAAAGGACTTGAAAGTAGTTCTATTATAAAAGATCTTAGTAATAACTAATATAATTTTAGGAACTTTTATAGAATCGTCATTAATAATTAAGAAATCATCTATTAGCTTATATAGCATCACTACAAGACAGTGCATCTACATCATTCTGCAGAAATCTGCTCAAAAGAGTGGACTAATACCTAGTGATTGTTACATAAATTTAATAATAACAGGAAAGGCATATTAATAGCAGGAATCTTTCCTAAAATGTAATCTTCTCAGCCTTGCCTAGAGAAGCAAATTCGTTTGTCATTAACTTTATAGTCCATGACGGAAACCATCTCTGGAAGACCACCTGCTAGTTTTTACCTTCTCCTTGATGGCACCTGGCAGTGCTCGGATTAAAGGCATTGTGTCACAACCACCTGGATCTCTTTTTTATTTTCTAAGAGTAAGTTATATGATAAGTACATAAAAAATATATTTGCTAGCAAAAATGTGAAGGCCATTGGGAAGTGCCACAGTTACACAGAATGGTTTTTCTAGCATAAGTTCACTGGCATGTCGTAAATTTGGCTCGGATTAATTTCAGTGTGTGATAGTTATATTTAAACTTTTTTAAAATTATAAAAAAGATCAAATTCTCCTAATCATTTAATCTCATTGTTTCATAATACACATATTTTTACCACTCTAAAAAAATGTTTACTGATGTCACATGTTAGATTGTACTACTATTCTCTCTTTCTTTCTTTCTTTCTTTCTTTCTTTCTTTCTTTCTTTCTTTCTTTCTTTCCTTTGCTTTAATTAGCTAATGTTTAGCTGTGCTTGTTTCAGTAATCTTAGTTCGAGGCCAGCCTTGCCTACATAAGGGGTTTCAGGCTGCACAGGGGTGCATAGTTTAAACATTTGGAGGTAGCATGGTGATTTTTTTGTAATATGTATTAAGATATATTTCAAGCTTAATTCGTCTGGGCACAGAATGTACACTCCATGGTTTTGACTCACTGACATAAGTTGGAACTTGTCCAGTCTTTTAGCAAATAGCCAGTTTTGAAACTTTTCTGGGTGCAGATGTTCTGGTTAGCACTGTCTTTAGCCTTAAACCACTCATCGTAATAACTTTACTCTAATGTCGATAACTCTACTAAGTTCTTCTGTGCTGGTTGAATCACTGTGTAAAGTGTGGTTAAAAAATCTTCAGGTATGATAGCAAATTTGAGTATTTCATTTTTAAAATCTATTTGAGGATATGATAGATAATATTGATTTATGGCTACACATTCCTGGAATATTGAGCCTTTTATATGAATAGTGCTGTTCTAAAGTCCATATTTTAGTATATATGTTTTCTCTTCTTTTTATAAACGTTTCCACATAGACAGCATATGAATTTTTATGGTTTAACAAGAGGATACACACACACACACACATACACACACACATACACATATCCTTATTTCTACACACACACTCACACACAATCACACCCCACTCACTAACTTAACATATATCATGTTCATTCAGGAATCACAATTGAGATACAGAAGAATTTCAAATTTTTCTTATGTCACATTCCAGTCCCATTCCCTTCCAAGCCTGCACAGCAGTATTCTACTTTCTGTAACTCTGGACTTTCATTTTTTGGAATAGTCTATGGTAAAACTATACAGCATGACAGCTTCTTTGGTGAGCTATTTCATCTAGAGAAGTAATTTAGAAGACTTCCCCTGATGTGTGCAGGTCAGTTTCTCGTTCTTTTTGCTGCTGAGTTCATTATGTGGGTTAACACATAAACATGCTTCACATACAAATCTTTGGGTGGAGATGTGGTTGTCTGTTGGGTTAATTCCTATGGAATGGCTGGGGGCCATCATGGGCATAGACAGCTTTGTATAGAATCACCGTATCTCTATACAAATGGACCACTTCACACTCTCATCAGCCAATCTGAGTACTCCAGCGGCCATGTCCTCACCAACACTTGCTCTGGGAAGTCCTTCTGATTTTAAGGATTTAAAGAGCCTATTTTGGAATAGTGGAAGGAATCTCTTTGTGGTTGTGTTTTTATTTTTCAATGTATGACATAAACTGCTATTATATGATGGCCTTTAAAGTGTTCAAATATGTATGAGTGCCAGTCGTTTGTGAGCTGGGGTCTTGTACTCTAAGAATTATTCCTCTCATCCTGAGGCATTCCTACTCTTTGAACCGATGCTAGTATGGTCCTTGCATCTGGCAATAAAATTATCCGAATATCTAATTTTCATTTTATCTCAAATATAATTGGAGAATTAAAGCCTGAAATTTTCAACCACCTGTGATGTTAAGGGAATAGTGTGACAGACTTTCAAGAAAGCATGAATAATTGCAGAATTGTTGGTTTATAGAAGAGTTGCTAATCAATTAAATGCTCAAAGTGTCCAACAAATGTCAATTATGATGCCTGTGAAGAGTAGCAAGCTATCATGTTTATGAACAATGCAAGGTGACTTTTACCCTTTTTTTTCCCTTAAATGTAATTATTTATTCACTTTACATCCCAATATTAGCACCCTCCTCCCGGTACCCTCTCATGCAAGCCCTACCCCCATTTCACATTTCCCTTCTCTTTTGAAAAGAGGAAGCCTTCCTCTGGGTATCATCCCCTTAACTAACACCTCTTACACCCCCTCAGCCCCACACACATACTTCAGTCTCTGTGGACTAGATGCATACTCTCCCACCGCAGCCAGACAAGGCTGTCCATTTAGGAGTATGAGATCCACAGGCAGACAGGCAAGAGGCCCAGGGGCAGTCCCACTCTAGTTGTTGGGGGACCAGCATGAAGACCATGCTGTTCATCTGCTACATATGTGGAGGGGATCTAGACCCAGCCCGTGCTTGCACTTTGGTTGGTGATTCAGTCCAACCAAAGGGTCTAGGTTAGTTGACTCTGTTGATCTTCCTGTATTCCCTGTCCTCTTTAGATCTCTCAAGCTTTCTTCCAACTCTTCTACAAGACTTTCAAGTTCCATCTAATGTTTGGAGTGTGAGTCTCTACACTTCTTTCCATTGGTTGCCGGGTGGAGCCTCTCAGAGGTCAGTTCTGTCTGCAACTATAACAGTATCATTAATAGTCTCAAGGACTGGTCCTTGCCCATGGGATGGGTCTCAATCTGGGACAGTCATTGGTGAAACATTCCCTTAGTCTCTGTGCTGTCTTTGTCCCTGCACATTGTGTGGACAAGACACATTTTGGGTCTAAGGTTTGGTGGGTGGGTTGCTGTTCATATTCCTCCACTGGGAGTCCTGCCTGGCCACAGGAAGTGGCCACTTCAGGATCCATAGACTCTATGCTAGGAATCTCAGCTAGAGTTGCTTCATAGAACCTCTGGGTCCTCTCCCCATACCAGGTATCTGGCATGTCCTAGAGATTACCCCCACCTCCAATTTTTCTTCTCTTTCCCCTGCTTTCCCCAAATATGATCTCAATCATCCCACTCCTCACTCTTACCCATCCCCTCTTCCATCCTCTTCCCTCCTTTCATAGACCTCCAATGTCTATTTTGTTTCCCTTTCTGAGGAAGATTCAATTATCTTCCATTGAGCACTCCTTGTTATTTGGTTTCTTTGGGTCTGTTGATTATAGCCTGATTATCCTGTGCTTTATGGCTAATATCTACATATAAATGAGTACATACCATGCTTGTCCTTTTTGGCATGGGTTACAACACTCATGATATTTTCTATTTCCATCCAAGCAGCATGATTCAGAACCAGCATGGCTTTAGTAGCCACAGGTATATGTGTTTTTAATATAGGGATAGAATAATTGGGATAACTTGTCTAATCTGTGTGGGCACCTTGTATCATTATCATTTGGTTCTGAAATTATTGTGTGGGCATCTTGTGAATTGAGAATTTATTGTTATATAAAGCTGACTGGTTAACTATAAGCTTCTAGAGTTTTGTTTTACTGGGTTACTGGAACATGGGACTGCCGACCTCAGGAGGTTGTGGCTGTGAAGGAGCTAGTGTCTCCAGAGACAAGCAAACCAGAGCTGGGAATACCGTGACTGGTCACTGTGGTAGTTAGAGACAGAGGTAACAGGACCACCCGGTGTAAAGAGTTGGAGGCAGTGGAGCAGGAAACCTGTCTGTCCCTCTTGTTTTTAATATTTCCTGCTACAAGTTTCTATCTTTATGACTTGTTCATTGGTAAGAGTGGGATGTTGAAGTCTGTCACTATTAATGTGTGCTGTTTGATGTGTGATTTAAGCTTTAGTAATGTTTCTTTTAGGAATGTGGGTGTCATCATTTGGGACATAGATGTTTTGTATTGAGATGTCTTCTTGGTGTATTTTTCCTTTGATGAGTATAAACTCTCCTTCCCTGTCTCTTTTGATTATTGTTGGTTGAAAGTCTATTTAATTAGATATTAGAATGGGTACCCCAGCTTGTTTCTTGGATTCATTTGCTTGCTAAACCTTTTTTTCAGCCCTTTATACTGAAATAATAACTATCTTTGTTGCTTCTATGTGTTTCTTGTGTACAACAGAATGTTCACACTGCCGTTGTGTTAGCTTGACTCTTTTCACTAGGGAATTGAGCTCATTGATGTTGAGCAATATTAATGACCACTGATAGTTATTTTCTATTATTTTCATGTTGTTGTTGTTGGTGGTGGTGGTGGTAGTATGTGTGTGTTCCTTTCTGTTGGTTTTAATTGTGTGAAATTATTTATTTCTTGTGTTTTCTTGAGTGTAGTTAGCCTCACTAGATTGGGGTTTTCCTTCTAGTATCCTCTGTAGGGCTGAGTTGGTGGAATGGTATTATTTAAATTTGGTTTTGTCATGCAATATTTTGGTTTCTCCATCTGTGGTGAGTGAGAGTTTTGCTAGGGTATAATAGTCTAGGCTGATATCTGTGGTTTGTTAGGGTCTGAAAGACCTCTGCCTAGGCCCTTCTACCTTTTAAAGTCTCAGATGAGAAATCAGGTATAATTCTGATAGGTCTGCCTTTATATGTTATTTGGCCTTTTTTTATTTGCAGCTTTTAAAATTCTTTCTTTGTTTTGTATATTTTGTGTTTTGATTATTATATGGTGGGAAGATTTCTTCTCTGGTCCAATCTGCTTGGTATTCTGTAAGTATCTTGTACATTTATAGACATCTCTTTAGGTTAGGGAAAAATTCTCCTATGATTTTGCTGAAGATGTTTTCTTGGACTTTAAGCTGGAGATCTTCTCCTTCTTCTATTTCTATTATTCTTGGGTTCAGTCTGTTTCATAGTATCCCGAATTTTCTGGATGTTTTGTGTCATGAATTATAGATTTTTTTCATTTTCTTTGACTGGTATATTGATTTCTTCTATCTTATCTTCTATGCCTGAGGTTCTGTCTTCCATCTATTGTATTTTGTTGGTGATTCTTATATCTATAGTTTCTGTTCTCTTTCCTAGGTTTTCTATTTCCAAGATTGCCTCAATGTGTATTTTCTTTATTGCTTCTTTTTCATTTTCAGGTCATAGACAGTTTTATTCATATCCTTCACCTGTTTGATTTATTATCCTGTATTTCTTTATATTTATTTGTTTCCTGTTTTAATGCCTCTATCTGTTTGAATGTATTTTTCTGCATTTCCTTAAGAGATTTATTCATGTCCCCTTTAAAGGTCTATCACCTTTATAAGATTGGATTTAAAGTCCTCTTTTTGTGCTTCAGTTTCAATAGGATATTCAAGGTTTGTTTTAGCAGGATAGCTGGGCTCTGGTGGTGCCATATTGCCTTGGGTCTTGTTGATTTTGTTCTTAAGCTGTCCTTTAGGCATCTAGTTTTCCCTGATGTTGGCTGGATAATCCTGATAGGAGCAGGACTTTTCAGGAATGAGGAGGTAGCCTTGAGCCAGACAATGGAGGTCAGTAGACTCTGCTGGCTGTGCCTCAAGCACACCCTACTGGCAAGGGATTGGTGGAATAACGTTCCAAGCTATTAATTCGTGGGCATCTTCCCAGGCCTCCATAGGGTAGTAGGAGGCTCTTGGGATCTTGCAAGGGTCCTTAGGACCAAAGGATGAAGCCAGAGTTAGATAATGGAACTCAAGGAATACCTGGCAACTTACCTCTGTGGGCTGTTCCTGGCAGACTGGAGAGGGAAGGAACTGGTGGAACAGAATTCCAAGTTGTTTAGTCTTGGAGCCTCTGATGGTTTCACAGGGACTCAGGACATTCTTTAGGTTCTACAAGGCTCCTCAGGACTGAAGAACAAGACCAGAGTTAGACAGTGAAGCTCAGGGGATCAAACACAACTCACCTCTGCAGGCTGTGTCCTAGGCAGACCCAACTGGGATGATGGGAGGATCAGACTGGGATGGGATTGGTGGGATAGGATTCCAAGCTGATTAGTTTTGGGGACCCAGAAGGTTTCTAAAGGGAAGTAGAAACTTCTTGCTTTTGGGTTCTCGCAAGGTCCTCAAGACCGAAGAACAAGCCCAGAGCTAGACAACGGGCGACTTTCATTCTTGAGAAAACATTTCATAATTTATTTGTCAGTTTTATAACTAACTTTAAGTACATTTTATTACATATTTGTATAAGTGTTTATATACTTGTATATATGGGTACATATTTACATATGAAAGTTGTAAACAGTTTCCCATTACCTGATAGTTTCTTATTCTTTCTTTTGCTTTTGCTTTTGTTTTTATTAATTCACTTACTTTTGCTACAGTACCAACTCTTTCTCCTGGATGTCCAGAGGTAGTGTGACTGGGTCCTGGTGCTCAGATCCTGTGGTAAGACTTCAGCCATTCCTTATAGTCAGCTTCCTCTCAGAACTCTCTTTCTTGGATGTACTGTTCTTATGGTCAGACAGACAGACAGACAGACAGGGGAGTGATGCCAGAGTACTGCCCACCTCACATTCTTAAGTGCCATATCCCAGTTTTCCTTGGGAGTGTGTCTCCTGTCTGCCTGCTTGTCTGTCTGTCTGTCTGTCTGCCTGCCTGCCTGTCTGTCTGTCCGTCTGTCATCCCCTGCTGGCACTTGGGATGGACCTCTTGGCCTCAGGCATGTTAAGTGTGTTCTCTGTCATTGAACTATGTCCCCAGCCTTTCCTTCTACACTTTAATTCCTTGGTTTTGTTTTATTTTGTTTTGTTTTGATTTTAAACAACATCAGATTCTTGAGTATAATCTGTGTTAACTAGCTCCCTGTTTGTTCCTGTTCTGATTGACCCTTCTAAATGGAGTTAATGCTTTATGTTACTTTATAATCCCTGCTTATAAACTAGCTAGTTACAATGTAACCAGTAACTGTATTTACTGAATCAGGCCAAAAAGAAAAATCTCTTTTAAAAATATTTAATAATATTGGCCACCAGGTGTCCTCCTAGTTCCAGGAAATATCTTTATATCCTCAGACATTTTCCACTTTATTTGATTTGCTTTGAGAATGTTAACCAGATAATGTTTAATGAGATCTTTGTTCTAAATCTAGTTTTAAAATGTTATGCCCTTGAGAAAGCAGATATTAAATGTTCAGAGTAGCAGACCATCAAACTGGACTTACAGGGATATTTCCACATGTTAAATGTGCTGGCATCCTTTAAACTCAGCTCTCTAAATTGTAGGAGTCCTTGAGGCCACCTTGAATTCTTAAGTTGTTGGAAATGCCAACACTGCAATGTGACATTTGTACAATATTATTCTTTTTAAAAGCTAACAGTGAAGAATTCTTTTTTTTAAATGTGTATTTTGTTAATGTTAACCTGCAAGACAAAAAAAGTACTTATATCTGTTATAAAATACGTGATCAGAAGAACATTGAATCTAGAATGGAATTTGGAAGACCCTTTCTCCTCAGCTTTTCCACACACACCTAAATTGAGGTTTCTTGTAGGCGTCAACAGCTAGTTCTCTCCCGGGTATCATATAGACACTTAAATCATCACAGGTGGTCCAAAATACACAGATATCCCTTAGTGTCCCTGAGAGACTGGTTCTATACCCTTTCAACCTTGTAGCTCCCCATACCTGAAGATGTTCAAGTCCTTTACAAAAGGATATACTATTTTCATATAATCTATGTATAACTTCCTGTATATGTTAAGTCACCGTAGATTGCTTATAATATCTAATGAGAAGCCAACATTAAGTTGATGTAATGAAGCATCTTCTCTGGGTATGACCAACCCACAGACCATAAGGAAGAATGATTCTTTGACCTTATAATAATGGCAACAAAATAAGCAAAGGTGATAATGTAATAGTTGGGCCTGTGGGAATCACAAGGAGGATATTAATATCACATCTTAGAAAGGTGGGACTCTCACCTGAATTCAACTCCCACTGCCAGTAGCTCCCTCCCAGTTGCAGGTGTCATGGGTATAAAAGGAAGAAGGCTGACCGAGGATGCGACTCAGTGAGGTGGCTTTTATAAGTCATGAGCCATGCTGATGTAGGACCTTGGGGTCATCCATGCTCCTGTAAGTAACACTAAAGTTCCTGTACCAAATTGACTGGTTCAGCTGTTTAGACTTGGATAGAATCCTTTCTTTGGTCTTTGGAAACTTAACTGGGATGAATAGACTTTTTTATACCTCACGATCAGTTATTCACTGTAATGTAAACAGTTGTTATATGTTATTGTTTAGGAAATAGCATCAAGAAATCAATCTGTTCACATCCTGCACAGGAGTGTCACACTGTACAACCCGTTCTTCTGAATACTTGTTTTCTCATGATTGGCTAGACCTAGGGGATATAGGAACCAGGGGATACAGAGGGAAGCAGTATTTTCTTATTTCTTGTTCTTTTAAGGAGTTTGAAAAACAACCCTTGAAATTGATGAATGCATAAGACAGAGGAGCGAACACAATACTCTAGAAGACCTGGGATAATTGTAGATTTTATGTATACAAGATTTCCTTTTGTTGAAGGCTAGAGAGATGGCTCAGTGTCTAAGAGCATGGTGGCTCTTGGAGAGGACTAGGTTCAATTCCCAGCAGCCACATGGTGGCTCACAATCATTTGTAACTCCACTTTCTAGGGATCTGATGCCCTTTTGTAGTCTTCACAGGCCTTCCATGCATACAGTACAAAGACACACCTAAAGACAATTACAAACAAACAAATAAATAAACAAACATATAAATAAATCTTTAAAGAGGTTTCCTTTTTACTTGACTTAGTTTTACTTTTTTCTTTTTATTGAAAATGCATCCATTTCTCATGCAATATATCATGATATCAGTTTCCTTTCCCTCTATTTATCCCAGTTCCTCCTCACCTTCCCCCTCCCCAGATCCACTCTCTTTCTGTCTCTCAAACATGACGAAATATAATAAAAGAAAAGAAAAATATCAAAGTTGGACAAGGATACCCAACAGAAGTAAAAGATTCCAAAGAGCAGGAACAAGAGTCAAAGATCCACTCATTCCTATACTCAGGAGTCCCATAAAAATCCGAAGCTGAAAGAAATCCAAAGCTGAAAGCTACAATATATGTGCGGAGGACCTGGTGCAGACCTGTACAGGTCTTGTGCCTCAGCTGTAGTCTCTGCGAGTTCATATGAGCCTGTTTATTTGATTCAGAAGGCCTTGTTCTCCTGCTGTTCTCCATCTCAATTCTCTTTGCACATCCTCTTATGCAGTGTTCCTGAACTTGAAGGAGAGAGATTTGATGGAGACATCCCATTTAGAGCTGCACATTCCAAGAACTCTCTTTCTCCCTGCATAGTGTCTGGCTGTGAGTCTTGTTTTTTTTTTCCTGTCTTTTACAGAAGGAAGCTTCTCTGATGATGACTGAATAAGGCACTGCTCTGTGAGCATATAGGAATCTTATTAGGAGTCATTTTATTGATAGTTTTTCTTCAGACAAGTTGTGTGAGATTTTACCCTAGGTTTCCTAGGCTATCTGGTCTCTGGATCTTGGGCAGCCACACAGTGTTGGGCATGGATTCCATCTTGTGGACTGGGCCATAAGTCAGTCAGACATTGTTTGGCTATTCCCACAATGTACCACTGTTACTGTAGCATATCTTTAAGGCAGAACAGATTGTAGTTCAAAGGTTTTGTTTCTGGGTTGGTGTTTCTGTTTCTCTTTTGGTAACCTTCAGAGTGCCTTCCTGTATCAAAGACACTAGGATGTCTTTGTGGGAGCAACGCTCCATGTAAGCACCATCTTGACTTCTCCATGTTCAATGAGTTCTGTATGTATTGTTCTCAGTAATGAGGCCCCACTATCAGTTTGCAGAGAGCAATTCATTGTCTTAACAACAACCTAGATTGTTTGGGGATTTCTATGGGACCCTCTTGGGAAACAAATCAATTAAATGCAACCCAATCCTGCTACTGGAAACTTCATTTGGTGACAAGAGTTAAACAGTTGGGACTCAGTATTCCTCATTATTAGGAGACCTCATTAGGATCATTTTCATATATTTTAGGAAGTTTCCATTGCATTAGGTTTCCATATCATCTTTTAGATGCCCCTCAATAGCATCTGTCTCTCCTCAAATTCTCTCCCTCAACCCTGTCTTTTCTTCCTGTCCACACCTGATCTTCCCTCTCTGTCCCTACCTGGCCCAGTCCCCCTGCAATGTCTATTCTACTTCCCCACACTAGGAAGATCTATAGAAGAAACTCTTAATTGGTGAAAAACACTTAACGAAATGTTCAACATCCTTAGCCATTAGGGAAATGTAATCTACTCTTACAAAATCAAATCTCCTTCAGGATTTCATCTTACACCTAACAGAATGGCTAAGATCAATAACACAAGTGACAGGTAAGGATGCAGAATAAGGGAAACAATCTCCATGTGAAGTCCTGACATGCCCATGGTATTAACTCATCAGTCACTGGATTGCTAATCACTGTGAATGCGGTCTGGCCATGGGATAAAAGCAAAGGACTTTGAAGCAGAGACCACTGGTGCACAGAAAAAGCAGTCAGTGAGTAAAAAGGAAGAAATGATTTCACAGGGAAGGGAGGGAGATGAGGGACAAGAGAGGAGGTTGGCTGCTAGATGGCATGGATGGTGACATAGAAAGTATGGTGTTGGGCTTTCACACTGTTGCTGTGACAAGCACCATGACCAAAAGCATCTTAGGGAAGGCAAAGGTTTCTTGCAGGCTACAGGTCATCACTGAGGAAAGTCAGGACAAGGACTCAAGCAGGAACTTGAAGCAGAAACAATGGAGGTCAAATCAGTTCTGAAACAGTGTTGGGGGCCAGCTTCCATCTTGTAAGCTGGTGGCTGAGCCAGCAGTTTACGGAGAGCTGTACCACTGAGCTTGAACTCAAAAATGATCACGAGGGTGGAAACTGGTCCTGAGAAAAAAAAATTGCCATGCAAGAAGACTGACACTGTGGGGTATCACAGGCACCATGGCTTGGGTTTAAGGTAGATCTTGGTGATAAGGGCTGACTTTAGGGGTAGGGATAGAGATGCTATGTAAGTGTAGGGACTCAGACTGCAAAGCTGAGGTGCTGCCTATATGGACCAAGTGCTGCCTGTATCCAGACATCCTTTGGAGCAGTGGAATGGGACACACCCATGGATCTGTGTCCACTTGTGTACATGGGAAGTATGAGGGTACCTAGGAGCATTTAGGGAAAGCCCTGTGTGAAGGGAGACAGTAAAAAGACTCTCAGGAAGTGACATCACATCCTCATACAGTGACCCAACAATGCAGAATCCTGGTAACCAGACAGCCAACTGTTTAGGGTGAGCCCAGCAGGCTCACTTGTCCGTGAACTTAGAGAGAGCAGGATGTTCTCTTGTGGTCTTTGGACTACTCGAGGCTCAGGCCTCAAGAAAGACAAGAGTGAAGGCCCTTCAGGGACCTGCAAATTCATGATATTTTCTTGCCTCCAATGCCTCTGGCCATTTGCCCAGAAGGAAACAGACTTGACGCAGGACAGCCAGGCCCACGACCACGCAGACAAGGTACCCTCTCAGAACTCTCTAGAGTTTCCCCTAGTTTTGTTCTGTGTGTTTGACACTGTAATGACTGAGGAAGACTTGTAGTGATAATCACCACTGAGAATGTTGCAGGCCTGTGTTTGTTTGAACCATCTACTATGTTGTCTCCTCAGGGTGAACATGAGTGTACCCCAAAAAACATGAAGGAACCCTGTAGAGAGTTCCACATCACTGCAGACATGGTCGGAAAGCTGGTGAACCACCTGGTGCCATCCCTGCAGGGTGGAGACCCCTTCTTTGCCCCTGCCTTCCTGGATGAATACCGAAGTTTCACTACCACACAGCATGTGCTGGACCTCCTGTTGAAACGGTGAGTGCCCACCTCCAAGGTCAGAGGTCTGAGATTCTCTTGTTAGTTCCTGAAAGCACTGTTTTTACTTCTTGTACCCAGAAGTATGGAGTGAAAAATGCTTCTCCCAGGCTTGGCCCAAAGGAGGTACTGTCCTAACTGAGACCCTAATGAATGTAGCTGTCCTCTGTACCTTAAAGAAGCTTTCTATCTTTTGCCCAATATTTCTGAGGCCTTGGTGGAAGCACTTCTCCCATTTGTAGAGAACGTTCCAGATTTCCTATTGAAGTACCCAATATAGATGTGTCCAGAGGGAAGACCTATGGAGGACAATCTGAGAGACTTGTGATCACTGAGATGTCTGAATAGAGACATTTGTGCTCACTCATTGCACACACATCTTTGAAGCACCTACTGTATGCAGGTGAACTAATAATTCTGAGAGCAGACAGAACTTCCATTTTCTGTATTTTGACTCTTGTCCAGGTAGCCACCTGCCCCCTAGATGTCTTTTAGGTGGGGGCCTGCGATTTTACAGGTGACATCTGTTCTGCCCTCTTTAGGTATGCAGACTTCTGCCCGGATTGCAAAGAGGATGAACTAGTAAAGAGGTAAGTGGGCTTTATGACAAAAGGAAGGATTTGGGTCTCCAGTGTGGGGTCATTTGTGTTCCTAAGGTAAGGAACAGCCAATGCTTTGCTCTTGTTCTTCTTCTGGATTCTAGTACCATAAACTGTTGCCAAGCAGTGCCTGCAGGATGAAAATTGCATGGGCATGGTTCTTGTGTGGGGTTCAGATCGGAGAGTCTGGGGCCTAAGTGCCGCTTTGAGACTCTGTCCATGTACCAGGCCATGCCAGGAGGCTTGCTCAGCTGTTCTCCACTAGAGGCTGGCAGTGAGGTGTGTGAGGCTCCCTGCTCACTAGGTCCTCACAGCACTGCTCACAGTACTCCTCTGCATAGGGCTGGATCTCTTCCTTTTAGTCCTCTCTGTAGACAGAAGCCATGGGAAGGTTGAAGAAGGAAAGGCCTGGCCATTGTCTGTGTTGTCCATCCCTTCTTCCCAGTATCCTCTGTTCTTTCCTGGACACCTGGATAGACAAATACCCTGAGGAGTTTTGTCAGACTTCAGATCTGTCCATTCTGAGAAAGCTGAAGGCCTAGTTGATTGTGAACATACCTTACTCAGATCTGAATCTCCGAGTTCATAATCTTCTCATGGAATTGCAGCAAGAGTCCAATGAATCAGAGATAGAGGATGAAGACGACTCAGGTAGGAGTTTGTAACCCTGTGAGTGAGGTTCAGTACCTGGTGTTCTGGGGTTGCCTTGAGAGGCTCCTGTTTGCAGGAGCTGTCACTCAACTCTGGCCTGGGCACATGACCTTTTATAGGACATGGTCGAGATTCCCAACAGACATGATCTCCTCTGTCTTTGGAAAGGCTGAAAGAAGGTCTCATCTTGAGGACTTTGTCTCTTGTGCCCCCACCACCACTTCCCCTTCTGCACAAGCCTTCATTGGCTGCAAATTTGTCTTCATCCTTAGATCTGGGGAGCCACATATCTGGAGATTCAGAGATTGACATGTGGGTTCCGTCACTGAAACTGCGGCTGAAACAAGATTGGGCACCAGTGACAGAGAGCCCCAAATCTGCCAGAATGTTCTGCTATTGGAACCAGATGTGATATCACCACACCTGCTAACAGCTGTGGAACCTGTGTCTTACCATGTCAGCAGACACAGTCGTCTTTCACACATCTTGCCCTTGGTACAGTGGATCTACCTCCTTAGAGAATGACCTTGTCATCCCCTATCACCAATGGGGGGGTCTATTTGGTCAGACAGCACCAGTCTGATGTCCTAACTGAATCATTTCCTGATTTCAATGTAGCAGCTCTCCCTGCCCTGCATCCAGCTCTCACGTTCCCCTGAGAAATAGCCTTTTTATTCCTGTGATTTTTTTTCAGTGTTTCATGTTGTTAAGTGTTGGTTTTAATAAATTGTTAGCATTTGTTTTACTTCCTAAATTGTGGTTATGATGTTCATTCAGCATGCGTGGACAGGGGCACAGCAGTATACCTAGGCAGACTACACTGGTTTGGTGAGAGGCTAAATGGAGATAGATTATCCTAGAGGGAAAGAGGCTAAAAGTTGTTTGTTTGGCAGAGGCTGAGTGAAAGCCTAAAAGAGGTGCAGGAAAAGAGAAAGTTGAGGCCACTTACCATTTTCTGGAGTTCTAATGGCCAAGGTCATGTGCTTTGAGGTCCAATTGACCAGGTGTCCATGGCAGGGGATTCTAGTTTAGTTTCAGGAGTGTGGGGAGAGTGGAGAGTGGGGAGGGAGAGAAGGGCTAGGAGCAGTTGAGCAGTTCACACACCACTGAGTCAGGAAGCAGAAGAGAATCAGGGCACTTAGCTGACTTTCCTCTGTGATTCTGTCCAAACCAATGGGATAGTGCTGTGCACATCCAGTGTGGGCATTCCCTCATCAGTGAACCCTCCTTAGAAACTCCACCCCAGAACATATAGGTGCACCTCACCAAGCTCCGGAATTTTCTGAATGCACTCAGACATAGAAAGATAGACATGGCATGTTCTCACATATATGTGAATATTACCTACTAAACAAATGATAACCAACCTGCAATTCATAGACCCAGAGACGTTAGATATAGAGGAAGGGACTTAGTTTTCTTTTAAAGGTTGCTTTTGATTTCATTTTTGTTTTTTTAGTATTAATTGTTTGTGAGACAATATGTAGTCCAGGCTGGTCTTGCACTCACAGAGATCCACCTGCACCTGCTTACTAAGTGCTGGAATTTAAGGCATGTATCACCATGCCTGGCTTGATTTTTTTATATTTGTGAAAAATATTAATAACATTATCTTTCTTTTTATTGGATATTTTATTTACATTTCAAACTTATCCCCTTTCCCAGTTTCCCCTCCAGAAACCCCCATCCCATTTCCCCTCCCCCTGGTTCTATGAGGGTGCTCCCCCTTAAATTGTCAAGGAAGAAAGTAAACATTTAGGTTGATTAATCTTGAATTTCTCTTTTTTACATGAATGAGGTATGGAGTTAAATGTCTACACTAATTTTAAAAATCCACCAGTTGGCAGTGTGATGGGTCAATGCACACATATCAAATTCATTTTTTGATTTCTCAACCATGTCTGTTTCAGAAGGTAACTTCATTTGAAAACAGGGTTTGTCCTATTAGGTCTCCCCAACTCCCACCCCCTCAACTTGACAGATAACTCTAGCACAGTTATCTGGGATGAAAAATCTCAACTGGGAAAATATCTCCATAAGATTCCTCACAGGCAAGTGTATGGAGCTATTTCTTGACTAATAAATGGGATGGAAGTGCCCAGCCCATGAGTGGTAGTGCTACCCCTGGTCTGGTGGTCCTGGGTTGTATAAGAAAGCAGGCTGAACAACCCTTGAAGAGCAAGCCAGTGAGCACCACTCCTCCATGACCTCCACTTCAGTCCCTGCCTCCAGCTTTCAGCTTTGAGTTTCTTTCATGACTTCCCTTTATAATGTAAGCCAGGAAGTGGAAGTGATGTAAGCCCTTTCTTTTCCAAGTTGCTTTAGATCATGGTGTTTTATAGTAAAGAAAACAAATTAAGACAAGATCCTTACAGCTATAATTACTGAAGGTACGAGCACATGAGTTTGTAGGCCCTTAATCCAATAAAATTTGTTACCTGTGGATGTAGCCACCTGCCCAGGCTGAATACCACAGGAAGATTAATGATGCTTCCAGAAACCAGGGAACTGCCAGAAATCAGAAGAGAGGGTCAGTTTGTTTCCAAATGACCTCAGAAAAAATCAACTCTGCCACACGTTGATTCCCAGAACCAAAAGGCAATTCATTTTTGCTATTTGAGCCAACCAATGTCTGACAATGTTATAACATCCCCCAGAAAACTAATACAGGCAGCAATTTGCCTTAAGGAAGTGATTAATGCTAAAATAATAATATAAAGACAGCACATCAATTGCTTGTTCTGAAAAACAGTTTTTCTTCAATGATATGCATCCACATTTGATAGTTAGCTATTATGTAACCATGACCAAAATTTAATTTTTCCCTGGGCAGTATAAATTAAGTAATTTTCTCTAGCTTCATAAGTAGATTTGAGTTTCCAGTCTCACTAAATAATATATCTTAGAATCATCCTGGATGTCTTCTCCTCTTAAAAAAAAAATGAAGAAATTAGGTCGAGAGGTTCTCAGGCAATGCTCTGTATGCCAGAGGTTTCTGTCTCCAAGGAGGCCTAGTGGAGAAAATTGCATTTATACTTCATTTTGAATGGCTGTCTCTTGAGAAACAGAAGATGAAATTGAAGATTGAAGATGGAATTTTAAGTCAGAAATGGAAACAGGCATGTTCTTGGTACTTGAAGGATAAAGCCCAACGCCAGATGTGAAAGACAGATAAAAGAGGACCCTCAAATCTTGATACTAAACTCTACTGATGAATCATGCAGAGGAAAGGCTGGTGTGCCTGGGATGTGCCTGGGTGCTGCCTTACTACCTTTGAGTTGTTTGTTTCCTTAGAACTACAGGCAAATTAAACTCTTTTATTCAAGCTGCAGTCCCTTATTGCACCTTCTCTTCTGCAAATATGCACATTTATTGCTTTTCCACATACCCCCTCTATGCTCAGACCTGAATGTGGACTGAATTTTGACCTTCAGACTCATGGCTAATTCTCAGAAGCACACAGTTTGCCTATATTTGAAGGTAGGGCCTTTAAAGAGGTAATTAGTAAAAATATCATTGGGATGGGCTTTGAGTTGAGAGGCTTGGGGTCCTTAAAGCAAGTGGAGAATAGGTGAACACGGAAGAAGGCTCTGTGAAGATGAAAGGAGGTAAGTTACAGGGAGATTCCACCAAAGAGTCAACCCACATACTACTATCTCAGTCCCATCTCTATCTGCCCTTATGGGGAAATTAACCTCTGTAGTCTCAAACCACCTGGTTAGTCATGCTTTGTGACCACAAAGAAAGGACACAACTTCCAAGAAGATTCAACCAACTTCTAACAGGAGCCTCATTCTCTGCTTGCTGATACACACTGTACACAAATCTCTCTTATTCTCATTCCTATAGATTTTGGCCCCAGTTCCTAGCAGAGGTGCCTACTAACTGTTCTGTATTGGTAAGAGTAAATATGCAGAAACTAAAAGATAATGTGTGCTCTACACACACATACACTCACACACACATACACACACACAGAAACGCACACACACACATACACGTTTACACATACATACACAGACACAAACACATACAAACACACATATACACAATATACACACTCTCTCTCTCTCTCTCTCTCTCTCTCTCTCTCTCTCTCAGACACACACACACACACATACACACACACTGATATAAGTGATCACTAATTAGACTCTGACCTTAGCTAGCATATTTTACAGTAGAAGTAATTGTTGTAGGATATTTTTAAAATCTTTTACTAAAGTCTGGACCTGAGCCTGGGGTCTTGAGCTCTAAGTATTATCATCTGATCTTCCCACATATAATTAATTATAATTAAATTAATATAATTAATATGTAGGTGATGGTTTTTAAAGAGGCTGGTTATTGATCCTCTCAGGTTATTTTTTTTTAATTTTTTTATTTATTTACATTTCAGATGACATCCCCTTTCCCCATTTCCCCTCCCTAGAACCTCCTATCCTATCCCCCTTCCTTTTTTTTGCTTTTATACCACTTAAATTACTTGCAAGTATTAAGGTCAGTTCTAGGTTGAGGAACTAGCAATACAACAGATGCAAGTAGTCAAGGAACAAATAAGACAATAAACACAAGTAGTCAAAGGACAAGCAAGGCAATCAACTAAGTTACATAAACACTCCAATGATCACTGTTTCTAAGGGCTTATCAGGATGACCAAAATATATGAGCCCACGTCTCTGTCCTAGCCCAAAGTCATTTTCATGTCTGAAGCTTACTTCCTTGTTTTAGCCTAAGATTTAGATTCCTGCCTGAAATTTTTTGTTCTAGCCTAAGATTTTAGATTTCTTCCTGAAATTACTTCTTTGTTCTAGCCTAATGTCAGATTCCTGCCTAAAGCCCACTTCCTTGTCCTTGGCCAATGTCATATTCCTGTCAAGCAGTCCATTTCCTTGTCCTTGGCCCACATCAGATTCTTGACAAGCAGCCCCAAAAGTTCTCCGCCTCTCCCCCTTTTTTTTATTTCATAAACAAGACTGAGCCTGTCTTAGTTTGTTCTGATAAGAATGTTTTCCTTACCTGTCATGGAATATACTTTATTCCAAGGCAATGCACTTCTGTCTTAGGTTGGTAAGGCTCTGTGCAGAATCTTACCAGTCCTTGGCTTGCCAGCCTGTTAAATTAATAACTGTCTGGGGGTCCATTTTCAATTTCATGCCATGTGCTTTGGCTGCCAACATGTTGATGTTGTTAAAGACAAGCTTTAACAGATGGGCAGGGATAAAAGTATTCCCAGGACAAAAAGAGCTAGCATGATCAAGCTATATATGCCATTCTTGACCAATTATTCTGAGTCAATCACATACTAGCCTAGAAATCAATACAATATTGAAAATAACAGTCTTCATTTGGAAGGCTGGTTCGGGACATTTTCAGAGACATATTGGGAAGTTGACTGCAGTTCTCTATGATGTTAAGCTAGCAAGAGATAAAGTTGGAAAAGGATCTGGATGTCAAAAAATGTTAGTACATGTGTTAAGGCTCTTTTAATTGTCAAGTTAAATTACTTTTGTTTCTTCTACAGTATTTAATGTAAGTTGCGTTGATTGTACACTTTCTAATTGTGTTAGTGTGCTGAAACCTGGCATGTCAGTTACAGAGGTCTATCAACCAGCTTTTGCTTTATTGCCCTGAGTATCACAGAATCTTGATATTCAAAAAAGTTTGCAAGTACTGGAAGAAGTGAGTCAGGCTTTAAGCAGACAAGAGGGTTGTGAGCTTGATTACTGCTGGTATAACGGCTTTAATTACATTAATTGCTAGCACCACTGATTCTGCAATTGCTTTGATACAAGAAGTTAAAACAGCTATTTTTGTTAATCATTTAGCAAAAAATGTTTCTAATGTGTTGATTGATACAAGAGGATTTAGATAGGCATTTGTAACAATGCATTGATGCTCTTTATCCTATTCAAATTATTGGAAGGAGGTTCAGAGTTTAAGAGTAAGGAGCCATTTCAAGTGTCATGCCAAATACCATTAGATTCCTGTTAGTTCTAAAATTTACAGGAGCAGTCATTATAATTAGGAAGAAGTTTAAAGGCTCTTTCGGGGTATTTGGTATAATTCTAACACCTCTCTGGATGTTTTAATTTTGCATAAAGAGCTTATGAATTTATAGAATGCTGCTCTGCTGAGCATTAATGCAGCAGATACTGCTGAGCATTAATGCAGCAGATACTGCTGATAAAATTACTCATGGCCTGAGGTCAGCATTTCTATTTTAGTCAAGGTTACTTATTTTTATTTTTATGGTAGCAGGAATCTTCTAGAAGCTGAGCTTCATTTCATTGTATGTATGTTAATTCTAAGAGGTGTAGAAGATGTGACAGAATTTGGGATGGGTGACTATGGGGTCTTTCAGTGCTCTGAGCACTGGGGTATTCATAAGAGACTGTGTATGTGCTACTGTGGTCTCTGAAATTAGGCTACAACCTTGGATATGTGGGAAGTATGAGAATGGCTCTGAAAGATGTCTATATCTTAATTCTAGAGCCTGTAGAAACTTATTTTTGTGGCAAAGAGAATTTTGCAGAGATAGTTAGTGTAAATGACTTGAGGGGGGTTCAGTCCTGGTCATCTGAGTGGGCCTAGTATTATCAGAAGCATCCCTATAAGAGGAGGAGGGGGCAGAAGTGCTAGTGTGAGAAGATGTAACAGATGATAAGGGCAGGGAACAGAGTGACAAGATGGTGAACGAATGAATGAATGTATGTGGCCAGCTAGGTGGCCTTCCCCGGGGAGTTCAGGAGGAAGTCAGTGCTAAGAACAATTTGACATTAGCCCCATAAAGAAATGTAAGATAAACTTGTATCGTTTTATACGATTTTGTAACTGAGTCCTATACCTCAAATTGTGGGCTTTTAAACCCAGATTCTGACGAAAGCCCAAGACCTCAGGCAGACCCCTGCAATCAGCTGAGGACCCTGGGCACACTCAGCCTAACTCATGAGCTCTGCAAAGGGCTTCTATTTTCCATTTGGGGAATGAGTGTAAGGAGCACGCGATTAGCATGATCTAATTGTCTGATCATCTTTCAAGTCATCTAATTAATCAAACCAGAGCAGACTGGCCTGTGATCTACTTGATCTGATTATGTGACTTAATTGATTGATTAATTTAGTAAATTAATTCATAACGATCCACTAATGGCTGCCAGTGCATAAATGAATTGCCTCATTAGGAAAATGTTTTATAAGTCACTTCCTTTTCTTTCCTTTTTCAAAACCTTGGGTTAGAAGGTTGCTGTTTTGATGTTGATTTTGTTTTGATTTTGGGTACTGGGGAGTGGAAAGTAATCTTACAAGTCTGTTGGGGAGATACAGTCAGGAGAGGATAGAGGATTGAGTTACCACTGGTTAGCAGAGGAGCAAACAGCTGAGTCAGGATGACCACCCTTGAGTTTCATGAATTCTGAAGACTCCTGTTTGAAATTCCTCCTGAGATAGAAGTGTATAAGCAGTGTGTGCATGAGTTGACATGCTGTGCATATGTAGCAAGCATTCTGCCTAGCCTGGCCTGGCACACTGGGATCTATCTAAATAAGTGCTGTGAGATGGTTACTTCCTGTTCTGGGATGCTCATCCCACCCTGAGCCACCAGTTCCTGACCTCTGAGCACGTGGCTGAAGATGATGTATGTAGTTCCCGTGACTCAGTGTCTGATGTTGAGGACACAGATAGTAATGATGCTGGTCTCCATAAGTCAACGAAGCAACGGCTTCCCCACCGACAGCTCTTGCTTCTCTGTTTTCTCTTTCTTTGTTATCATTTTCTTTCATTATGTCCTTATCTCTTTCAAGCAAATTGTTACCTTTCAAAGTATTTCAGGATTAGGGGTTGGGGTGATGAGGCAGACCTGCAAAACCAGTGAAGAGGTCAGCTCAGGAACCTGGGAAAGGTCATGGAACAGTTGCCCCTCCAGAAGGGAGAGGCTAATTAACATTCCTCATACCATGGGGGTGTGGAGAACCGACCTGTGGGTGCAGACACATTCCTGTAGGATGGAACGTTGGCCACCTACAGACAGAAGCTAATGCAGAGGCCATGGAGGGGTACGGCTTCTTGGCTTGCTTCCCCTGACTTGTTCAGCCTACTTTCCTATAGAACCGAGAACCACCAATCTAGGGATGGCACCACCCACAATGAGCTAGGTCCTTCCACACTGATCTCTAATTGAGAAAATGCCTTTCAGCTGTATCTCATGGAGGCATTTCATCAACTGAGAGGCTCCTTCCTCTTCCGTGATCTGTAAGTTCTTAATAGATGAGGAAACTGAAACGTGAAGGTCGGTGACGTGTCTAGTGCTTCTTAGAGATGCAAGTGATAACTGGAATTAAGTACAACCAGAGAGATCCTAAGAGCACACACTCCCAACAGTCTAAACCACGGAAGCCCAAACAAATGACTCTATTAGCTACCTATTTCTGTTAACTAAGACCCCCAGAGTCTGCTGGCTTGAGATGACAATTTGTTTTCTGACAGTCTCTGTAGACTGAGGTTCCAGCTGTAGCTCAGCTGGGTCCTCTGGCTCTTGTTCCCTCATTGGAGAGAAGTGAAGCCACCAGCAGAGAAATTGGGTCATCCCAAGGCAAAATTGGAATCAGAGCCTCTCTTCAGTTCTTGCCATGTAGGTATTTCCATAGCTGCCTGCCTGTCTTCACGGTGTGGCAGTCAGGGATTCTAGTGACAGGGCATTGTGAGGCACGAAGCACAAAACCCACTTTTTAATTGCACTTCCTTGTAGAAGTGGCATCCCATAATTTCTGCTGTATGTTTGTCGTCTGAAGCAAACTAGTGAGGCCGGGCCGTGTTGACAGAAGAGAGACACGCGCAAGGGAGGCATGCTCAGAGGGGGATTCACTGAGAATGCCTTCTAGCCCTCCTGTCTCAGAACGTTTGGAAATTTGAAAAATCCAAATGAACAATAGAGGTAAGCTTCAAGTCTAAATCGTCAGAGCTATTTCCCCCACATTTTCCTGTGAGAAATGCTTGTTTTGTTTTGCTTTGCTCTTTTCATCAATGAAAATAAGCTTAAGTTTATACCTTTATTAAAACCTAGAGAAAGCGCTGCCTATGCCTGCGTGTCCTGAAATGCCCCTGCTGTGTTGGAGAAGCGCTCCGCTAGTTATGACAAGGAACCCTTCTTCCTGAAGATGAGGCAATAATAACAAAGGGCAAAAGCATTGTTCTGTCTCCCTCTAGTCTCCCCCAAGCCGTCCATCTTTCTGGCAGCCGCTGCCCCTTGCAATCAGCAGCACCTCACGCCCCTGCCATTTTCCACTGTGCGGCACTGAAGCTAGGTCAGGCTGCTCTTTCATTAAAATTTCCCACAAATACAGCACTGTCAATTCCAAAATGGTTTTCCAGGTCTGGTCAGTCACTAAGAAAGCCCGAAGAGCCTTGGAGGTTGTCATGGCAACCGCCAACCCAGAAAGGCAAGGAGGACAAGCAGGCTAAATTGGCTGCCTGGGGAAGGGGGCGGGGGTGTCCAGTTTTGGAGCCAGGAGCCAGACTGGGATGCTTCCTGCATACAGAATAGCCTGGAGGAACAGGGAAGTGGGTGTCTTTGAAAACAGGTCAGAGAGGGAAGCCTGAAAGGACCAATGTCTGCAGCTAGTCCATGCGTTCCCAGGGTATTGGAATCTCTATGCTCCAACCTTCACCACCCCACCTCAGCCGCCATATCTTTGGCATGTGCCGTTCATGGAACACCTCATATAAACAATTTCTCCCAGGAAGCGCATGAAACAGGAGATCCTGGAAGAGCCATGCACTCCCCTCTCCTCTGAAAAGTGCGGTGTTTTTTAGAGCCCACTGTTCCGCTGTCTTGTGTTTTCTCTCTCTGCTCCTCCCTCCCTCCACTCTCCCACCCATCACCCTACCACTCCCCCACCCCCTGCCTTTGCTCTTTCTCTGTCTATTTAATGTAATCTAAATAATTTCTTTCTTATAAGATGTCTGCTGCCACCTGCTGGAAAGTCCTATCCTCTGCAGATAGAACTGCAAACAACAGAGCTGAGAAATTGTTAGATACTGTGGAAAGCTGCAGCATTTTGTTCAACTCCTTAGTTACCAAATATGATGTGGTTTGTTGTGTTCTGTCCCCACTCCTAGGCCCTCAGTGTCCTGGTGTTGCCTGCAGATCTCCTTGAGATAGAGTGACCCAAAGATCCATGTGTCAGGTCAGGAGGAAAGAGATGCAGATACCTCCTTGTCTTCCAGAATCTCCCAAACCGACCAAACATTACTCTAGCTTCCTCACGTTCTAACCACCCCCTCTCCCATCTCCCTCATCAACATAACCATTTTGTTCTGTCAAGGTCATTTCAACCCACATTTATTTCATAAAGAATTGGCAATTTGTTTTTCCTCTTGTTGGAATAGAGCCTTGTTAATGATCATTTAAAAATAAAAATCCAAACTTATAATTTTGATATCCCAACTTCACAACCTAATCACTACAATTAGAACTAAGTGTTCCTCCAAATGACTAAAATCTCAACTGTCACCTAAGGAAAAGGTCACCATATGAGTTAGCAAATTTCAAAAGAAAAATAGCACACTGAAGAACAGGTTTTCTGGGCATACAAGCCCCAGGTCATATATTGTACACTACAACAGACTTCAATAGTTTTGAATGTTTTATTTCACATGAATTTCCTTCACCTAACATAAAGCTATGCCTTGCTAGCTCTAGGTTTACTAGAGGGCGAGTGGGAAGCAGGGAGTAAGAATGAGAGGGTAGAATCTCCTTCTAATGCTCCACCATACTGGTCAACCATAGGCTGGATTTAGCCTTGTTCACCCACACAATCTTAGCTCCCAGAACTATCTGGGTGCTTTCTGAGATCCATTGCAGAGCCACATTATCCCAGAACGTGGTCTAGTTCAGCACTACGGTGGGAACAGTCCAAGAAATCTTCAGATCCAGGAGGGTGAGGAAGTCCAAGATGAGATTTTTTTTTTGTATGTCAGTATTAGATGCTATAAGACTTCCTGTATTTTTTTTTTATCCTGCTTGAATCTGTATCCACACAGAACCTGCACCTTTAGATTCAATCAGTTGGTTGGTCACCAATAACGGGGATTCCTTACAGACTCCTATGGCCGAGTCCCAAGTGTCCTTCAAATCCAGCTCCCAGTAATTTTTCCCAGAGGTAAAGCTCTGTGACCTTCAGGAAGCATCAGGTGATTAAAAACGTGAGCCAGCAGATGAGGGTTGTCTCTGCTGCCAACTTCACAAGCTAGAACCTAGGACCCATGTTTCTGTTTCCTTTTGAAGGTCTCTGGTTGGGACTCAGGTTGGTTTTCTAATCCCTTCCCACGATGATCTGAAAAGTCGTCTCAATGGGACCAAGTGTCCACATTTATCAAGCCAGCCCACATCTCTGAGGTTGCTTCTTCATACTAATGAATGGTTTGGTTTCCACCAGTGTCTCCATGCTCACTGTTGCATGACAAGCTGCACAGCTAGCTAGCATGGTGGCATAGTCAGTAATAATACACACTGTCTCATCAGTAGCTCTTTCTTTCCCATGATTGGCTGGAGTCCTGGCATGTCTGGGAGGTTAAAATGACCTTACTGAGGGAGATACCTGCTGGCTGCTGGCTGCTGGCCGGGAGCTTTGCTGGGGCTGGATTGACAGGGCCTTCCACACCACTCAGAGAAACACTGTCATGCCTCTGTAGGGCTTCCTCTCAACAAGGAGGAAGAGAGTGAAAAAAAATGGCAGGAGCAGGTAGCTATTACACATGTGCACTTATCCCAACTCCTTTTTGTTTTCAGCAGGTCTAAGTGATGAGGACTGAAACGTTAAAGCTGGATTAAAATACAACTTGGCTTTGATTGTAGTAGGGAGAGATGATAGAGCCTGAGATAAAAGAAAATGTTAATTTAAATAATCGACTTGATATTTCAAATCAGGACACCCTGTTTATTTACTTATTTACTTCCTAAGGCTGTATGCTTCCTTGGAGATGAAGCACAGGAAACAGTTGAGTTCTTGACTCAGGAAGATGCAAAGCCATCTCTGGCATTGCTCCAATGGGAGTTCAAGTCTCATAGGAGTAAGACTTCGGTGAATAGACTTAAATACCGTAATATTTGGCCCTTGATCTAAGCCTCCCAGTTCTCTGAAATTAGGTACTCTGCTGAGCATACCATAGCTACTATTGTTGTATAACTTTGCTTCTGCACAAATCATAACCATCCTGTCACTACCATAGAGCATATATGTCCTTAGACCCAGTAATCATGACAACGAAATCCATGCACCAACACAATCATAGTGAGATCTGTAGTAATAGCAACAAGGCTATGTAAGGGAGAGAGGTATCAGCGGACCCTTCCCTTGTATCACAGGCTTTAAACCTTTATGCCTCTCAGCTGCAAGGGATCTTGCTTCGGGGGTTCTAGACTGGAATATATGGGAGGTAAATATTTACTGATGGTAAGACTGTGATAAAATCCCATTAGGTTGTCACCTAGGACAGGGTTGGACTTTTTGGTGAGGAAGCTGCTTTTGAGTCACCCGTACTTCTATAAGTAACTCCTCCTTCATATTGCTGTTAGTAAGTCCAACATACTCTCTCAGCTGGTTCACCAACCAAGGCTTAGGTGGAACTATTTGGTTTGGTATGTTGTTAGTCCCTTATCTGAGGTGAACAGACATTTGCTTATTTCTCCTCAGGAAAAGTAACATAGCAGTGAAATTGTAGGGGTCTTCATTCTGAATATGTGTGTGTGTGTGTGTGTGTGTGTGTTATATAGTTCATGTGTAAATATGTGTACTTGTATGCATTTGAGCATATCACGTAAGAGAAATTGCCTGTAGAGGCCATGCATGTTGCAAGCCATCTGATATGAATGCTGAGAAATAAAATTCAGTCCTCTTTAAGAACACTAAGTGTTCTTAACCACTGGGCCATCTCTTCAGCCCTGAAAACTTTTTCATAGTATTGTATTTTTATAAAAATAATTTTAAGTGGTAGGCAGAGTATTGTCCTCTTCCAATGATGCCTATGTCTCAATTCCCAGAACTCACCACTGTCATGAGTCAGAGGAAGATGTAAGATTCAGAATTTGGAGCTATGCATATTATCCTGATTACTGGGGCATGTCCAACACAGCATAAGTCTTTATATGATACTTCTTCCACAAAGTACTTTTATATTCAGAGAGAGAAATATGACTTAGACCTTGCCAGAGAGATGCTGTGTCTGGCTTTGGAGATAAAAGAAGAGGCTGTAAGTCAAGAAAAGTAGGAGTGCTCTGGAAAAAGAAAAGACATAAACAAACAACTAAATAACAATAACAATAGCAGCAGCAACAACAATAACAACAAACAGATTTGCCCTGTCTCCAGCAGGGACTGCATCCCCAGAGACACTGTTTTTAATCTAGTGAGTCCTAATCCGGCCATGTCCTGTAGAATCAGAAGAAATCACCTGTCCATACATTCAGTGCTGATAGTAATTGTTTTTAGTTGATGGTAATTGCTTTTAAGTGGAAGTGTCTTAAAAATGAGGTGTCTTTTGTATTTTGAAGAGTTTAGATTCTTCAGAAACAGGGTGGTTCCCCTCGCCCAAGATAATTAGGGAGTTTATGTGAAGAAGAGGAGAAGGAAGAAAGGAGAGGAAGGGAGGGAGGGAAACAGAGGCAGAGATAGAGACACACAGAGAGAAACTGAGACAGACAGAGAGAAACAGACAGAAACGGAAAGACAGAGACACAGAGAAACAGAATCTGTGGCCAGGTTTTGCACCCGACTAGGCTCCGACTAGCGAAACTAGACCAACCCCAGTAAGCGGAGGCTGAATGTCAGACAGAGGCAGCAGGGGGCCAAGTCTTTTCACCCATGTCTCCTGTTCATGAGTCACTCCACAGATAATAAAGACTGTACCCTCCTGAAGCATGGCACATGAGAATTTGGTTGCAGACTTTAGCTTGACAATGGATTTTCAAGCCATTTTAATGTTATTATAAATCTTCCCTGGACCCAAGCTTCTCTACTCCCTACACATGAATTTTTTTATTTTATTTTTCTTTAGGCATGGGGTGGGTAGACATTTGCTCACATTCTTTGGTATATTTGGGATACTATTAGGATGCTTAGTGGATTTCACATATTTTCTCTTCGACAGTGAGATCTATCAACTCACCAAATGGTCCTGCTGTTCTAGTCTATGTTCTCTCCTCAGAGGCAAATAGAAGTCCTTCGAACAAGACCTATATATCATGAAACAGCCCCTGCCATCTCTCTGACTTTGCCTCCATCACTTGCTTGCTTGCTTGCAGTGTGGGAACCATGGTATCCCCTTGGTGTTCTTTACCACTAAAATCATCCAAACTCAGAGCCAGGACGCTTTTCATCTGTTCAGATCTCTTCACAGGTTTCCCTTTTCAGAAAGCTTTTCCAATCACTCTCTACAGAGTCACCCTGTCTCCAAAGACTCACTTTATTTCTCATTAAAGACATTCTCTCAACCTGTCACATATCCTGTAAAAAAATCAATAAAAGACACATAAGCAAAACAAAACAGCAAAAACAAGAAATTTGATTAAAAATAAGCAAATGTCCAGAATAGGTGTTCTTGCCAGGTAAGACAAAAATGGGTAATAGTCCTGGGACAAAATGTTCATCACTAATTATCAAGGGAATGCAAGTCCAAACCATAAGCTATTTATTTTGTCACCAGTGAAACAGCTATAATTAGAATAAACAGAGATAAAAAGTGTTGATGTGGACCTCAAGAAATGGGAGCACTTGGACCCTGTGGGTGGGAATGTGAATGGGCCCATCCATTCTGGAACACAGTGTGGTGGCTTCTCAGAAATCTAAAAATAGGATGCATTAATGCCAGAGTGTCAGGGAGGCTTAATGACATTCAAGTCTAAAAGTGTCCATGAATTCCTACATGTCTGCAGAAGACAGTGTTTCTAAATGTGAGGACCAGAGGATACCTCTTTCAGATTAGTGAAGGACTTGTTTACAGTGATAACCATGAGTCTGAAGGCCTGGGCCAAGGGCTCTGAATGCTCCTGTATAACAATATGAGAACAATAGTGGAGAAAATCAGAGTCTCATTCTTCTATCAGTTCACTGTCTTCTTTGGGACAGACAACACATAACAAAATAACACAGGGAACATCATCAAAGCCTGGTGGTGATCATTCAAACAGAACCCACCAGAGGTGGAGGCTGATGATGGTCTACATTTCTGCAAAAAATGTCAAGATATTCTGCATCTTCCTGGCTGACAGGGAGTTGAAGCTTCTGGTTATTTCGACAATTTTCAAATTTAGATAATTTATCCAGTGCAGCAGAAACCATGACTAAAGCAGAAGTGATACACTGTCAACTGTCTCCTCCCTTCTGAGAATTTGCTGAGTCTTTAATTTAGCCCTATTTGAGAGTTTTTGTCCACATGCTGTCTAAGACTTATAGTCCATGGCATCTTCTAATGAGAGATGATCCTAACTTTTCATTGAAACCTAACGATGACAGGTGATTCTTAAAGAACTTGGGGCTTGGGAGTGGATTTAAAAGTTATACTTCAGGGCAGTTGATTGTTTGTTCCTGCTAATTCTCCCAAAACATTCACCAAGACTGTACCAGGTTATTATGATAACAATAAAATATTGCCATCATAATCAAAAGCATTTGAGCACTTACTGTGCATGTCGTTCTCTTCTATCATGATTTAATTAGCTTCTTCCCGTCTTTGTGGCAAAATGTCTGATGTAAAGAGTTTACAGGTGGAAGAATGGATTTCTGCTCCTGCTTTTGGAGGTTCAGCCCACATGCATTTGGAGAGAACAGCACAGCAGCAGGATGTGTGGCTGAGGGGCTCTTTCACCTAAGGCTGGACAAGCAGCAGGAAGAGGAAGCCATGACAATCCCTCATGTTGTAGCTGATGCAGGTCTGATGCATAATAGGAAGAGACCAGGCAAGCTCTAAATGACATCTCCAGATGATGGACTTCCTCCAATCAGGCCTGCCTTCCAGAATTCCCCTGCTTCCCAATAATTTGCTCAGATTTGGACTCCTTCAATTGATCAGTGCATTGACAACATCGGAACCTTGTGATCTGATTGTCTCAGACACCCAGAGGTGTCCCCAGAACCTGAGGCAGTTCTCAATGTGACAAATCTGATTTAATGTCACGTATATCATCACAATGACTCAGGAAAATGTATGCTGTCATTATCAACTCAATGTACAGATGAACACAGGAAGGTTCACACCTACATGCTGAGTTATAGAGTCAAGATAGACACATGAAGAAAAAATATAAAGTATCATTTTAAGTTATCGTGGGTCCAAGGATGAAACTGTTCGCAATAGGAAAATTATGGAGGAATGAGTATTTCAATTAGATATGAACTATTTTAGATGAAGACTCAGCAATGGAGAGAGAAGTGTGGGCTAGGAGAGGAAGACAGAGCATTGCTGGAAGGAAAAACTCTCCACTAGAGACCAGAAGATACTAAGATCTTAACATGATTCAGGGCTTTCAGTGATGGTACATTTTGCTAGACTAGAGTCTCCCTAGAGCTCTGAGATCTTCTGTTCACCAGTAGGAACAACTGGCTACCTCCTACTTCCAAATCCTGAGGCACTGACTACAAAATATGGGAATAAGAAAAACCTAAAAGCCATATACTATCCAAACATCTACCCAACAGCAGAGTTCACACAGAATCATCCTGTGTAATTAACATTGCATGTGGTTCCTCTAACTCCTTTGTGAGCTTGGAAAGAGAAAGTGTAGGACTCAGAGACCAGCACAGAGAGCCTGAGGTCACTGTAAAGTTTTCATCCACCATCAAGCATGGAAGCTCCTAACTGACTTGTTTTCTTTTTCACCTAATTTCATCCTCTAACTGAAACATAGAAACTTCATATCTTGAGATGACAGCTCAGTGCTGCCCCTTCCTTTGTGGAAGCTGGGAAGGAATTCACTGTAAGACCAATAGTGAAGTGATCACTGTGAGACCAATAGTGAAGTGATCACTGTGAGACCAATAGTGAAGTCATCACTGTGAGACCAATAGTGAAGTCATCACTGTGAGACCAATAGTGAAGTCATCACTGTGAGACCAATAGTGAAGTCAGTTCACTTTAGGCCTTGGGAGAAGAGAGATAGGATTAGCTGGTTCTTTCACCAGAAAGAATATCTACTTCAGCTTACACTCATTAGAGAGAATTTTCCCCTGGCACTAAAATACTAGAATTCCACACAGAGAGAAAGTGGATGTGAAACAGAGACAGGGAATGTTTGGAGGTTGGGGAGTTCCAGAGTAGAAATAAATGTGTTGGGAAAGGAAAAGTATTGGGTGAAATATTATAGAAACAGTTATGTCCTGAATCTGAGGCTGAAGAAAAACAAATTTGATAACTATGAGTCTACTTGTATAGGGTTCCAAGTCCTGACACACAGAAGCAGAGGGTGTTTATTGGAGTTCTATATCATTAACTCTGGCCTTGCATAGCCTGCATCTCGGTAATGATTTCCTTCATGGTCTATCAAAGGCAAACTGAACAACTTAGGATCTGTAGATGTCTTCCTAGAGAAGGGGAGGATACATCAAATGTTTTGGCTTCTTCTGTTCAGTGACTGTCATTGCACATAATTCATGACTGACACTATGGGAGTGAGAAAGTCCGGCACAGCCTGTAGACTGGCTATTACTTATTTCTTACCTCCCACCCCAGTTTATACAGTAGAGGCTATAAGTACACAGGATGAGGTGGTAGCCTGCTTCATGTCACTATAATAAAATGCTTGAGATAATTAAGTGATAGAGAAAAGGTTTACTATGAATCTTGGTTTTGGAGGCTTAGTCTAAGATCAAGTGTCTACATAAAACAACTGAAGAGGGACATCATGGCAGGGCAAGGGGTTTGCCATATAAACCAGAAAGTAAGGGGCAACTCAAGATTCCATGCAATGCTTTTTGAGGGCGTCCCACCAATGACATTCAGAACTGCCAGTAAGTTCTGTCTCCTAAGACTACCACCTTCCAATTGCATCATGCTGGGAACAAAGCTTTTCACACACAGACTTGTGAGAAAACTGCATGCAGACCACAGCAAGTGACATTAAGGCCCAGCTACCCCATTCCACCCTCTCTTGGGATGAAGAACAAGTATATAAATATGCAAAGAACAAGAGGCTGAACTATATGTAGATAAGATCTCCTTAATTTAAATTTGACAAAACTACAGATGTTGGTGGGCTTGCCTAAATTTGGAGTTCAGGACATTTGTAAGAAAGAGAATGTCCTTTGGAACATTGGGGAGTAAACCTGTAAGGCTTGGGACCAGGCCTTGCGGGAGGGGAGAGTCTCAGTCAACCATAGCATCTCTGCATTCCTGGAGCCCCTTTCCACTCTGTGTAGTCCAGTACATTTCCTCTTGCAACAGCCAGACACTGAACCTAGGCCAAGGCTGGCTTCTGTCCAGCTGGAGCCTGCTTTGCTACATCTGTGGCTTCTCTTGGACAGTGCCTCTGGGTGGAGGTGGTTGACTACTCCAGCTCTCTTACTCGCTGGGTATAGACGATTGTTACTGTTTGACACAGGAACTGAACCAGTCTCTAGACCTCTCCCAGGAAGCTGAACTTTGACTTACGAGCTCACCTATCTTAGCTTACTTCTCAAAATGTTCCCCTGTCCCACTTGCCCAGCGTCTTAGGACTATGGTTGCTGTGATGAAATCTCCAACCAGAAGCAATGTGGCAAGGAAATGATTTATTTGTATTACACATTCACATCACATCTCATCACTGAAGGAATTCAGGACAGGAACTAAACCAGGGCAGGAACTTGGAGGCAGAAGCTGATGCAGAGGGCATGGAGGGTGCTGCGTACTGGCTTGCTTTTCATGGCTTGCTGAGCCCACTTACTCTTAGAACCCAGGACCCCCAGCCTAGGGTGGCAACACTCACAGTGGGCTGGGCCCTCCCCTATCAATCACTAATTAAGAACGTGCCCCACAGATCTGCTTACAGCCTGATCTTATAGTAGCATTTTCTCTATTGAGGTCCCTCCCTCTGAAGTCACTCTAACCTGTGTCAAGTTGACTCAAACTAGTCACTATACTGAAGTGGAAACTTCTAGTTTCTTTGGAAAGCTAGTTATGTCAAATGATATTATGCTAGGGCACATAGGTAAAATGATTTCTTACTAAAGCAGACATATGAAAGGACTCAGGATGAAAGAGTACAAACATGACCCCACAGACAGTAGGAGATGAGCACTGAGCATAGGTTTGGTTTGCTCCACCTCGATGTTCTTTGCTAATGATACACAAGTATTGGCTAGCCTTACATACATTGTTGAGCTCAACTTGTGGTAACACAGCCATTGAGAGAAATTTACCCAAGAACTGCTCGCGAGGTTCCTGCATCAGCTTGCTGTTTCAGTGGTCTCGTCTGAGGCTGGTTAGGGAGCCTAGTTGCTTCTTCAGGATTGAACTACAGTTGCTGGTTCATGCCTGGTGTCTGCCTGCCTAGAGGACTGGTCTGCAGCTGCTGAGTCATATTTAGTGTTTGCTGGACAAACTGCTGAGAAAGAAGACTGAGCTCTCCCCCGAAGAACTATTGCTGAGCAGGTTCACTTCCCCATATTCCAATAACTTTTCTCTTCCACTCTCTCTACTGGGTGGTGGGCTACCAGAGGGGTTGAACCCTTATTAAAGATAATTTATTGCAAAATAAATTATGCCTACACCACACTAGGTTTTCTTTAAACACAATCTATAGAAAAAAAACTCACATTTATATAAATTCTAGGCTCCAAGTCTATCTGCTTCAGGGAAACCTGACCTCAGACAGCAGCCATCCAGAGTGGGAGGCGAGTCCCTAACCAGATGGGTGAGGCAGGTCATCACCACTCAGGCACTCTAATGAGCCATTCAGACATTTTTGTCTCCTCCCCTGGCCCAACATTTTGACTCTGTAAGTACCAAGCCATTGTGTCATTGTAATTCCTCTTTTCATGTAACTTTCCTAGAAGGAAGAAAAAAACATTCAAGTTCATTTTAGCCGGTTTTACCCCCTAACTTTACTTTTGGAGTTCTGCATATTTTAAGTTTAGTGTCTCTGATTCTATGAATATATCCATCCCTGAGAGAATATCCCTGAGTCTAAGACATACACATGTGCACACATGGGTGTGCACGCACACACACATGAACACACACGTGTGAATACACACTTACATGCACAACTACAAAGATTCACACACATGCGGGCATATGTGTGCAATTATACACACAAACCAAGGCCCACAAGCACATATGTGTGTGTTCATACACACCCACTCCAGAAGATGCATCATATGCCAGTTTTGATGGGTAGCTAAGGCTGGCCCATAATTTGCTATGTAGCTCAGGTTGGTTAGAACTCATGATCTTCTTCCTCAACCTCCCAAGAGCTGGAATTATAGCATTAAAGTCTGACAGACTGGAATAGTTTAGAAGTACATCAGGTGTTGCAGGAGAGGCCTGGTTTGAAGCTCCTTCACAGCTTCTTTCCAGAGGCATTCTCTTGCTTACCACCACTTTGAAAGACCATCTCCTCCAAACCTCATGTTGAAATTTAATTTTCATGTAACAGGATTAAGGTGTAGACATTTAAGAGGTAATTGGACCAGGAGGGCCCTCTGCTCATGGATGGGACTGATTTTTATAAAATAGTTGGGCTTTTGTTTTTTCTTCTCATCTCTCATTTACTGCTTTCAGCCATACGATGGTATGAGGAGTAGCTGGGCCTCTGTTGGGTGCCTTGACCTTGGACTTCTCAGCCTCTAGAACTGAGAGCTAACTGATGATTCCTTTTCATCATAAATGACCCAGCTGTGGCTGGACACATTGCTCAGTGGTTAAGAACTTGTATCAGTGTTTTGGAGGATGCGACCTTGACTCCCAGCCCCCAGACCAGGTAGCTCGCATCACCTGTTGCTGCAGCTTCAGGACAACCATCAATGCTTCTGGCCTCTGTGGATATCTCACACAAGTGGCATATATTCCCATAGACACCCATATGCACATGCTCTAAGAAATAAAATAATCTCCTTAAAATAAATACATTGCTCACTGTCACTTATTCTGATCTTCAGAAATAAAATATAGTAAGATGTTTGCTCTTTGGGAAGGCAGAGATGTCCTTTGACTAGACTCCTGTAGGGGTGAATTCAGACTTAGTGTCATGTCTCTTGGCTTATTCTGCTATTGCTATTGGTGGAGCTGCAGTTTCTTGCAGTCTCCAGTTTGCTATGCACATCTGGAGGTCTGGATTATATATCGGTCTCTTGCTCTTCAACAGACAAAGCATCTCCAGGAAAGATTCATCATGGTTTCTAAATGTGCAGGTCTGAGACAGGTTTGCTATTTATGTATTTGGGGGGAAGCAGGTCTCCTTCTTCTGGCTACATAAAAATCTAGAACAAGAACAGGAGCATGGAGAGTCTTGAGCATATATATTTAGCTTCTCAGCAACAACAGTCAGATTCCCAATGAAATACTTGTTTCTGTGATCTCAGACTTGTTCATACGAAGTTTAGTTGAAGAATAAAGGAATCTCAAATTCTGGTTGATGAGTTTATTTTGAAATCTTGCGAGTGATGGATTATAATGATTACCAGCTGTTTGTAAGTACAGTCACGCACTGTGAACAAAACATCATCAAATTAGCATAGTTTCAGATAACATTTACTTTGTAAAAATTTTTCCTGAGTTGGGTTCTGGTGGGGCAGGTCTGTAATACTGAATTCATGGGAGGCTGAGATCACAAGTTCAAGGGCAGCCTGAGCCACTTAACAAGACCCTGTCTCAAAAACACATCGGGAAAAAAAGGAGCTGGGGCTAAGTTTTAAGATCTCAGCAATTCTGTTTTGATTCAATTTTTCTACTTCTGGACAGAAGTTGGCAGTATCTCTTCTCCTGGTGGATATTTGTTATGTCATAGGACATTCAAATGATGTCATCCCATGATCCCGAGTACTCTATCAACTGTTGATACAGAAGCTAGAATAAGCTAGTTTCAACTACCTTGAGGAAGAGGATTAAGGTAAAGATTTGGTTTGACATTTTCCAACTTCCCAGGCTTTTGGAGTCGCAGCTCACGTTCCCTTGCAGTTCTAATCTATGGCCACTAGGCGACACTGCTGTACAGAGTTCTGCCGTGTAGAAACAAAACCGAAAGTTGGAAAAGATCAGATGAGATCACTCCTTCCGTGGGTCTTTCCTTGAGGGGCGAGAGAAGGGGTGGAGGGGGTGGTGGTGGTCAATTACAACTCCAGACTCAGAGCAATCATTCACTGCTGGCCTCTCGCTTGGCTGGAGGTCAGGGCAAGCAGAAAAAAAGGCTTCATTTGGAGGGACTGCCAATGCTGGAGAAAGACCCAAAAATAGACCCAGGGAGGGGGAATAAAAGAAGAAAAGAATGGGGACTTAATAGGTATCATAGCCATTTTTCTTTATAAATATTGCTGTCTGGTTCCCACTCTTGCCCATGTCACTCCAGGCCATTAGCGCTCTATTTTTGCCTCTGCAGAGTTCTGGACCTGGACCCCTCTGCCTCCCAGGCTCTGGGCTCTCAGATGCTACCCTCTTGAGGGCAGCACTCCTGGGCCCTGAGGTTTGACATCATAAGTTATTTTTATACCAGTAGATTGCAGTATCATAACAGCATAGATCTTGCTCCAAAGACTGGCCCCAAACTCAGCAGAGAAGAAAATGATCCCAAAGGCAAACCTATTTGATCTCAAAATGTCTCTTAAGCTACATTATTTACGGTCATAGCAAAAGGTGTTACATGACCAAGAGAATAAAACTGTCTTTTGTATATTTTTCTACCGATCACAGGAAGGCTTTCTGATGTGTAGATGAGGCAGGCAGGCTTCCACTTGGCTGTGGTGAGGATTTTAAAGTTCAAGAACAGGACCTTGGGCTGGCAAGGGCTCTCAGTAGGTGAAGTGCTCCAAGTACTAACATGAAGATTTGGGTTTGAATCTCCAGAACCCAGGTAAGCCAGGTGTAGTAGCACAGGTCTGCAATCTCCACACTGCTAAAGGAAGATAGGAGAGAGAGGCAACAGAATCCTGAATAGGAAAGCAACAATAATGCATACACACACATACACATGAGAGACACACAGAGACAAAGTCACACACACACACACAGAGACAGAGACAGACAGAGAGAGAGAGAGAGAGAATATTCAATATTCAAATAGAGTAGAAGATGAAGATCCCAAGTTTTGCTCTGACCTCTATGCTATGGCATATTGTACACCTATACTGAAATGAATGTGTGCACACACATGTACAACATATCCACAGGCACATTATATGTATATACATCACACACACACACAACACACACACACATACACAAGATGAGTCACCCTCAGTGTAGATCTAGTCATTCTACCCTAGTTGAGAGTTCTGGCTGTGGTTCCCCTGGAACCCCTTTGGGTTCCCCTGGAATCTAGGGTTAAAAGGGAAGCGATACATGAAACAACACATTCTAGCTAACACATTTCCTAACTGGAAAATGCTAAAGTGGTACACAAAGAAAGGAAAAGTACTCAAGGACAATGTAAAATACAGCTTCCAACCAGAGACCACTTGCCACCAGCCATGTTTGTCGAGGCTTGGTGGAAGAAATGAAATTCCTCAGAATACCAGGGAATAGGAAGATGAGACTTCAACAACAGAATGTGTTCAGGAACATGCTGTATCTCTATGTTTGGCCTGCCGTGCTGATCATGACACGAAAGTAATCCAAGACTGTCAGGTCTTGTACTCTCAGAGCACCTTGCCTGTAGTTGTGTACCCCACCTCCAGCATTGTCTCATCTTGTGTCCCCTAAACAGCAGATTTGGTACCAGCTTTTTGTAATTTTCTTTTGAGATAGCATTTCCATGTAAGATGCATCTATCTGTGTGTATGCCCTCAGTATTTGTTGTGCAATCTGGGCACATTTTCTGACCTACCAGCTCTCATTTCATCTTTCTTGTTTTCAATAATCAGACCATCCTGTCATGAGGAGTGTGATAGTTTGTATATGCTTGGCCTGGGGAATGGCACTATTAAGAGATATGGCCTTGTTGGAGTAGGTGTGTCACTGTGGGTGTGGACTGTAAGACCCTCATTCTAGCTGTCTGGAATCCAGTCTTCTTCTAGCAGCCTTCAGATGAAGGTGTATAACTCTCAGGTCCTCCTGTACCATGCCTGCCTGGACACTACCATGTTCCTACCTTGATGATGGTGGACTGAACCTCTGAATCTGTAATCCAGCCTCAATTAAATGTTCTCCTTATAAGAGTTGCCTTGATCATGATGTCTGTTCACAACAGTAAAACCTTAACTAAGACAAGGAGAGAGGTCATGTCATAATTATTAATGTATATGGCCAGCAACATAAGACAATACCAAAGAACAAGGTTTTAGCATAAAACTTATGGATCTCCTTTTTCTGGTTCAATATAAACTATTACTATCTTCAATCCTCAGTATTAAAAACGTTAGGGGCCTAAGCAAAATTAAGGGTATATGAAGAAGCCTATGGAAATTTACTAGTTTGTAGGCCAATTTTAAAATAACTATGAACGGAAGTTTGAACAGACGTGCCTATATGGGTAGACAATGCTTGTCAGAGAATATGGGAATTATTAAATGAAATATCTCAGTGCTGGACATAGATTACCTGCCCATGAGTCAAGAAAGACCCAGAAGGCTCCAAAATGACACAGGGTCTGGCTATTGCTCTTGGTTGCCTACCATACAGGTAAGACCTTATAACTGAAGACATAACTTTGGTTATAGGACGTACTGAAATCAAGGTAGAGTTGGACAGAAACTCCCACCCACTGGGCAGTTCTCACAGTGCTAAAAGTGGCTATGCAGGCTGCTGAATGAGAAAGACATCAGTGGTCTTACGCAGAATTGCAGCCCGTATGTTACAAGTCCACCCTACCAGGAAAGGTGACCCCACTAGTGGATGAGTGGCATGAATATTATGGAAGTAACCAACCATTTTCTGATTGGATTTGAGGCCCACTCCATAGAAGGGAATTTGCAGCACCAGTGTAAACATGGCCCACAGCTGGGGAGGTTGTAACCTCTAGGGAGGAAACCTGCTGTTATTGGTTTGCTAAATATTTATATTATGTTTATATACATAGACTCATGCTCCTCTCAGCCTTAGTATAAGGGACTGCTTTTGTGTAATGGGCAGTGACTCTTACAACAACTCAGAACAAGTCCAAGTGCTGAGAACCAAGTCAAAGTACCCAACTGCAGGTACTCAGCCATAAATGGAGCATTTATATCACCCCTTCTACTACAAGACTCATGAAATATTGCAGAAGAGAGGTGATATGTAGGAAGAACATAAAAGTTGGAGGAAATGAGAAATTCTGTGACATATTCTTTTCTACACATGGCATGGCTGATGCAACATAGAGCAGCACTGGTCACCTGCACAAGATCGAGCTGATTGACATTTCATAATGGACTGGTTTGCACTCCTGAGGTCTTGTCCCTAGCAGAGAAGCTACTGGAAATTGGTGGCTGCAGGGGCTGGGGGTTGGAGGAGATGAAGAATCATTGTTGGCAGTGTAGCCTTTGGTAGGTTGCTCATACCCTAGTGGCTGCTCCAATATCAATGCACACATGGGCAAAAGTAATTGAATTCAGTGCTTTATATAACAACAACAACAACAACAACAGAAAAGCAGAGATAAAGTTGTCATGGAGGTGTGTTGAGGATGCTGAGCTGAAGAAAAATATGGAGTAAATATGATCGAGACACATTGCATATATGATGTTGGAACTTATCAAAGAATAAATAAAAGTACTATTTTTAAAAGTAATACCAAATCAAATTGGCCTGTGCTTTATTTGAAGGTCCTCAAAAGATAGAATCAAGATACAGTTATTTGCATGGAGAGTGTTTCAAACAGATGGTTGTGGATAAGAAGCAATTTCTCCAAACACAGTTTCAGTTTCTGGCACTGACCTTCCAGATTGCATGCTAACTTCACAGGAATCACGTAGGATGGCACTAAACTCCTGGCTTGCTTGTTAACTGCATAGGAATCATGCAGGAAAACAGAGCTCCCACACTGGGTGCTAAATTACTGAGAATCTCAAGAGAAGAAGAGTCCCAGGCTACAAGGTAACTTCATGCAAATCCTGAAGGAAGATAGAGCTCCTGGTTGCATGCTAAACTCATGGGAATCATTCCAGAAGCTCTAGTGTGAAAGACTACTGGTAAGGGGCCGTGTCTGTGTTCTTGGTCTCTCACCAAAGACAGATTACCCATAAGCAGAGTAAACTGAGTGAAATAACTTCTTGAAGAGAAAAGAGCCATGGGCTAGACAGTGAAGCTCAGGGGACAGCATGCAGCCCACTGCTGCTGGGAGTGACCCAGGGGGACCCAGCAGGGAGGGAATTGGGGAGAGGGGTATAAAGAAGGACTCATGTTCTCCTTCTTGGCAGGTCCCCATGGAAAGACATTTCTCACTGTCTCCTAGACTGGAAAGATTTTCCAATACAAAAGGCTCAGGAGACACACTGATCTAAAACATGTTTCATTCCTTCAAGTTCAAAGTTCAGAGAACTATAAAACCACACAACAGAATTTAAGTGTTTCTTAGGCAACAGTATCAGGAACACATAAATACCCAACTACAAGGATATCCATAGAATATTTCTATTTTTTTCCTGATTATTGGTAAATAGTTTCAGTTATAATTATTCTACTATCAATACTTCTGGGATTCACTCCAGAGTTTCTCTAGGAATTTTCTGAACTTAACAGAATAGGTACACTTCTCAAGGTTTTATCACTGTGAAGATAGAATGGGGAGCTAGTATCTACAGTATTTGTGTGTTTGATACCCTGAGGGGAGGTTTCTGAGGCATGACTGTTAATTATAGAGGGTATATTTTGTCAATGTATTTTCAGAGTCATGCCAACAGTTGTTGTCACAGTGTTTCAGATAATAACTTGTGTGCAGAGTAAATGCATGACCTCCTGCAAAAGTCATTTTGAGTAGCTCACCAGTCTGAGGAAGCTGAGTCAGTTTCTTTATATATATAATTTCCCCGAAATCCACAAATTTCCAGACATCGATAAGCAAAGATCTCTCTGGAAGTGAATCACCCTGTATAAATGATTTCGGGAGACAGGGCTCACATTCTTTTTGCAGAGCTGTTTCGTATGATTCAGTTCAGCATTAGTGATGACTTCAGCCTGACATTGTCACTGGTGTATGAAGTGTGACAATCAGTGTAGGACTCAGAGCACTGGCTCTAATCAGGGCCACTTGCCAGCTTTTCAAGTACAACCCAATTCGTGACTGCTTGGCTTGAGTAGACTTTTCCCATTTATTTCATTTTATTTCTATTTTAGTGCATGTGTGTGTGGTTGCAGATACATATGTGGCTGCACTTGAATGTATGTGCATGCATCTACGCACAGAGGACAACCTTGGTGCTCAGGTCTTGTCCACATTTTTCTTCCTTTTCTGGTGAGACAGGGTATCTTCCTGGGCTGGAACTTGCCAAGTAGACAAGGCTGGCTGGCTGCAAGGTGACCTACTTCACCAAGCTACTTCTTCAGCTCCAAGACCTGTTTTTTTAAAAATGCCATTTCTGGTTTCTAAAATTGGCAATTCATGTGCTTCAACTTAATTTTAAGCTCTGCTGCCTTAGGCTTACACTTGTAATTATAAGCCATGAACCAATATTTGATTTTGATAGGCAGGTAACAGTAGCTAGGGTAATACCAGGGCAGAAGAAGGTACATAAAGTGCCTGGAAGTTCAGAGACACAGAGCATGCCTGGAATTCTCAGTAAATGTCATGAAATGCAAATTCTCAAGCTCAGGTCCAAGGTAACTTACCTCTCTCCAAAGGTCTGAGCAGTACGGATGCAAGATATTTGTTCTACCAAAGAGTGTAAGAGGCATAGGCATCTCTCTGGCCTGCTGTCCTCACAGCACGAGGCTGGAAGCCAGCGCTCTCCTGATGATGAACTTGAATCAGGTACAAAGTGAAAGGCTCCCTTGATGCAATTGCAGAGAACTACACATTGTGGTAAATGCTTTTCAAAAGCATTTGGTCTGCAAAAAGTCTTTTCAGCTTCTAGCAAGGCATCGATCACAACATTTTTTTTAAATCTGTTTCCTATTTAACTTTTTCCTATCCTACACTCTCTTTTTGTTGAGTCATCTCCCAGGGCTAAGGGGAAATCAACTTGTGCCTCCAGAAAATATACTCAAGCCTCTCATCAAGTAGTTTCATTAGGAAAGCATCTTAAGAAGAAACAGAAAGAGAAGTCAATTGCAGCTGAGCTCAGACTGAGTAATTGGTTTTAATTTTATTTTATGCTCCAAGGAAGCAATTTAACCTAAAATGCCTGGGACCTTTGAGACTATAGACCACACTTCTGAGCGCTAATGGACGATTATTCTTTTTCCAAACTTGAAAACAGTCAGTTTTTTTTTCTGTATACAAACATACACATTTATACATACATACACACACACATACATACATACACACACACACACACACACACACACACCACAGCATACATGTGGAGGTCAAATGACACCTTGTAGGAGTCAGTTCTTTTCTACCATATGAGTCTCTAGAATAAGCTTCCAATTGTCAGGTTTGTTGGCAGGCTTCTTTACCTGATGACCTGTCCCGATGGTCCAAGGCCACTTCTTTTTGCTATGAACTGATCTGTATATAGAAATTTTCCAGTTGAAAAAAAATAGTAGTCTTAGAAGTCATTGTAATACTCTCCAAATGTCTAAGCTTTAAATAAGAATTCTTGGTAAATATGAGGTAGAGCATAGGGAGATTGGATTCATTGGAGTAGCAACTGACTGGGGGACTGTATAAAAGGTGAATGGTAGGGCTAACATTTTTCTTCTTTTCATTCTTGCTGAAAATGCCAGTATTATCATCCAAGCATACTTTCTTAGTGAATATCTTTTCAAGGCTTTCGTAAAGATACATGTTGTGGTGGTTTGAATATGCTTGGCCCAGGGAATGGCACTATTAGGAGGTGTGGCCTTGTTGGAGGAAGTGTGTCACTGTGGGGGTGGGCAATGAAACCCTCTGCCTAACAGTGAGGCAGCCAGTCTTCTAGCAGCCTTCAGATGATGATGTAGAACCCTCCACTCCTCCTGCACCGTGCCTGCCTGGATGCTACCATGTTCCCACCTTAATGATAATGGACTGAACCTCTGAACTTGTAAGCAGTCCTAATTAAATGTATTCTTTGTAAAAGTTGCCTTGGGCATGATGGCTGTTCACAGCATTAAAACCCTAACTAATACACACGTGATTTGCTTTCACTAGGTAAATGTAGTCTATGAACACATTCCCTGTAGCATAACTCTAACTTGCAATTGATCACAAAGCACAAATGCTCTGTGAATGACCCTGGTCAGTTTCCACCCTCAGAACCACCCAGGAGGGACCCTGTCAGCCACTATTCCCTAAACCACCTGTAAAGGGCCATAGTCCACCCATCCAAACCAGCCATGAGGTACCACCATAAATCCCTATTCTTAGGGTCACCTTACACAGTATCCATACCATGTAGGTAGAGCAAGGCTGAGGAATGAATGAGTGCTTGAGATATTGCTACAGAGATAGGACACAAGCATTCCCCCCTTAACCTCCATGGTGGTTTTGTTGACCAGGTCACTCCCCTGAAGATCGCTGACTCCTACTATTAGCCCTTAAATGATGCCCATAAGCTATGTCTTCAGACATCATGCATAATTATTTAAAATGTAGATTCTGAACTGGCAAGAAGGCTCAATGAATAAGGACTCTTTCCATGTTGAGATTTGGTCTGCTGCTATGTATTGTAATGCTAAATGCTGGCCCTGGTTGCTCACAGGGACAGGGTGATTCTCACATAGACCCAAGTGATGCTATGAGACCTTGTTTCCCAAGTTATCCTTGATTGTTGAATAAAGATGACTACAGCCTATAGCTGAACAGAAACAGTTTTGTTTCCCAGACTTGGAGTCAGAGGCCAAGACCATAAGGGAGAGATGTAGAAGGTTGAATGAGGAGATACCATGGGGCAGGTGAGTCATAAAAACTCATGGCCATGAGGGTTGGCCAACTGGAGTTAAGAGAAGCCCAGATGAAACATGACAAGTTATAACTCCAGGTTATTGGTGGAGAAGTAGATTCTAATAGCTCAGAAGATAGATATCTGCCCAACTCTAGTGCATTAAAAGCCTATTATAAATATCAAAGATTCTGTATCTTTTATTGGGATCTGAATGATGAAGGTGGGGTAGAAACCCCTGACTGAGATTAGTTACTACAACACCACTAAGTCCAGTGACTTGAGATTTGATCTAGAAGCAGAGAAGAAGGATATGTAAGTGCTCAAACTCGAAGTTTTCAAAAAATAAATCTAAACTAGTAGATTTAAACATATCAATATATGTAAAAGAATCCTTTGAAGAGTTAATACACCACAGCAGGGAAGAGAATTTAGAGATCCACTGTCCCAGGTACAATCTGGAATGTCCCCCCGCCCCGGGTCATGTAAGTAAGCACTGTTGTCTGGTTTGAAATGCAATCTTGAAGGCTGTAGTATCTTTAGGAGTGGGTCTAGCTGGGAGAATTAGGTCAGGATGGGTGGGCCTTTGGAGCTTAACTTTTCGTCCTGGTCTACCCATGGCCTCCTACTCTGGCTGGGCAAACCAGCACTGCCAACACAGCTTTTGCACAACCAGCCTTCCCTGTCTCCATGGACTGGAATTTCTCTGAATCTAGGAGTCCTTTCCCTTAAATTACTTCTGTGGTCCTTTGTGGATGCTGACTTAGACCTCAGTTTATATGAGAGCAGCTATGTCCACTAAGGGTCAGCCCTACTTCTATCAAGTATTCTCTCAGAGTGATGGGCAGCCAGTGGTTTGGTTCAGTCCAGGTCCAAAGCTTGAGAACAGAGAAGCTGTTGGTGCTAATCACAATCCAAAGGTAAAATATAAAATAAAATAAAATAAAATAAAATAAAATAAAATAAAATAAAATAAAATAAAAGGGGGGGGATGACAAGACTGAAGTAGAAACCTCCGGTTCTTTGGAAAGTTAGTTATGCCAAATGATGTTTTGCTGGGGTACCCAGGTTTTCCTGAAGCAGACACTGGGGAAAAGATATTTGGATATAGCAGATATGAGAAAGGATGCTTGCTGAAGGAGAATACATATGACACCACAGACAGTGGGAGACCAGCATGAGTCTTGGTTTGGTTTGCTCCACCTCAATATTCTTTCCTAAAGCCACACATGTTTGCCTTACATCACATCATTGAGCTCAACTTGGGATACCACCATTGAGAGAAGAAACTTGCCCAAGAACTGCACGTGAAGTTCTTGTGGCAGCTTGCTGCTTCCATAACCTCACCTCAGGCTGGTTGGTGATCTTGGCGGTTTCTTCAGGATTGAACTGGTTGTCCCTGATATCTGCTTACTGAAAGGACTGGACTGGAGCTGCTGGTTCCAGCCTGTTGTCTGCCTGCCTAGAGGACTGAGTCATATTTGGTGTTTGCTATGGGGCTGAACTGCTGCCTAAGAAGATTGAGCTCATTTCCACAGAACTATTGCTGAACAGGTCCATTTCCCCCATATCCTAATAACTTTTCTCTTCCACTATCTCTGCTGGGTGGTAGGCTAGAAAAGAGGTTGAACCCTTATTAAAAGTAGGTTGCAAAAAAATGTATGCCTATACCGGACACTCTAGTTACCTGGGGGAAAAGAATAAGAAAATCTCCCTTCAGCCTTTCATTTTATTCAGGCCTTTTGTGGACAGTACATTGGAAGCCACAGGGAAGCCAGTCTATTTCCAATAGTGTGAATGCTAATTTCCTCAGGAATACCCCTCAAGACATACCCTGAAACTGTTTAATTTGGGTACCCCATGACCCAAGCAAGTTGTCTTATGAAAACAACTTCACAGCCTTAGATAAATTACTTTAAATTCTCGGTTTAGAAGTTTGCGTGTGTGCAAGGATCATTGTGTTGGCTTACACCTAGTGATACTGCACTAGAATTAAGTTAGTTCACATGCAAGACTCAATAGTGTCTACTGAGTAACATACACTATGAATTTTATTCCAGTAAATACAGTTGGATTCCACTTCCAGAGACTTGAAAAGGTAATATGTAGCAGATCCTTAGAGTCTTCATTTTGTCACATTTATTTGTTCATTTGGTGGGGAAGGGCATGCCACTGGGCACATGCAGAGGTCAAACAACCTGAGTCAGTCTGTAAATTCAGCAATAGTTAATAATTATAAAACTATTTTACACAGACTATCAAACTAAATACTTCATGAAATTAGGAAATCAAATATGCCGTCACATATTGACATTTTAAATTTCTCAGTTAATTTACACATACTGGCAAGAAATGTGGCTGCAGATTCAATATGCCTGGTTTTCCCTCATGTAAGTTCTCCTACCAAAAAAGGAGGTCACAGTACTGCTGTCGGGACCCATGTGTCACTTGGCAGTAAAGACAACTGACAGTATATGTTCTAGAACAATGTCCCCAGATCACAGCATCAGAAAGAAGGTAGCAGCCCTTTTCAGCGATGGTGTGTGCAGGTGGCATCTATTGTTAGATATGCAGCTATGTCAGGTGGGAGAGGATAAGACAATGGGAATCTCTACCAGAGAACAAAGACTAGATGCCCTATTAAGACAGGAGCAGCAATTACTGCTCAGGGCTGCTGTACTTAGGCTGCTAAACTATCAGGGCTGTTTATTTGTATCTTACTTTATGCACATTAGGGACAAATACAAGGATGAAACCCACCTACTGACAGAACTTCTCTCATGTTGTCAGTGTCCAGCCAGCATCTTCAAAGTACTACAGCATCACCGAGAAGGATGTAAGAAATTCCAAGGTCAAGGACTACTTTCGTATATTCTGATTGATGTGTTCCAGAAATCTACATTTTCTCTATGATTCTAAATGATTCCAATGCAAGCAGTCTGAGTCTCAGTCTTTGAGAACATAGTGGTGGAGAAATGAGCTGTTTATCACTAAGACTGAAATAAGAAAGAGGACAGCATCTATATTAATGAAAAAAGGTAACACAAAGAATCATGGGACTAGAGGTCAAGAATCGGAGGAAAAGAGAAATCCAAGATGAAGGGGACTGTCAGGTATAGTGAAAAGTACTAGAACCTTCTTAGTCAACTGCTTTACCTCAGGTGGGAGTGAAAGAAGACTAGGTCAGATTCACAGATCAGGTATTGGGTCTGGTCTGCAGAAGCTTTCCTATAGCAAAGAAGGCAACCAGGTTGTTTTTATATGTTCAAGGGTCAAACTTTATGGTCATGAGACCCATTCTGAGCCCTTGGGACCAGAATAAAGGATTAAGGGCCTTGGTAGTTAGACTTTGTTGTATCAAGAGGTAGGATGCTCTTGGTTCCTGCAGGAAGATGTAACTGGGGTGTGGAAAGTATTGTGTAGGCTGGCAGAGAGCTGAGACCACTAAGCAGGACCTCTGTTTGGTCCCCTTTGCTATGGCTGTTGTTTTGTAGGGGACACTGTATGAGTCAGTGTTCTCTATAAGAAGAAAACTGATAAAATGTGTATATCAAATTTTTTTATTACATTGGATTATACAATAAGATCTGGGTAGTCCAACAATGGCTTCTCCTTACACTAGGCACCAAAAAGCTGGTAGTCGCTCAATTCACATAGCCAGATGCCTCAGCAATCATAATCTGATGCTAAAGGCCTGAGTGATTCCTACAGGGCCATTGGTCTTTATTTGGCACTGGAAGCATGATAAAGCAGCATTCAGATAGCATCAGCAGATGTAACAACAACAGCGACAGAGTAAATGAACTCATCAAGTAGAGGTGAAGGCAATGAAGAAAAAAGCAAAGCTTTCTCAGACTGCATCTGCCATGAGAAGGTGTCACTGCAAATAACCCCATCAAGATCCCTCATAGGTGTGTCTAGCAGTTTATCTCTTGGCTGATTCCAGATTCAGTCAAGACTATCAGAGACCCTACCCACAGTAGCAGAGGATGGAGAAGAATTTGTCGTTGCATCACACAAGGCTCACTTCTGATTCCGAAATAGCTCTAGGTCTCTTGTCATTCACAGAGCGTCTGCACATGCTCTAAGAGCAGACTCAGTCAGTAGGCAGGATGCCTGCTTATACATTTGACAAGTCTGGTTAGCAGTGTCTGATTTCTTAGAGTGTGCTATCATTGGGTGGTGCTGCCTTAAAAACTGGTGTTTTCATTGGCTTATCACACATCTCCACTTTCCCTGGGCAAGTAACTGAATGAAGACCAACAGCACTGTAGGAATCATGCAGGCCTTTAGCCCTTGTCCAGGACTCCTGAGACATCTGTACTGTCAACAGCTCAGCTTTTCATCGAGTCTCCAACAAGGGCTCTTTTATTTATGAAAAATTAAAAAGCAGGACTCATCCAGGAATATTACAATTTGCCCCTATATAAAACAGAAGCAAGAGACCTCCAGCTGAAAGGACATTGTCTTCTCAGCCTATTTAAGCTTGGCAACAGAACTCTGGCTTCCTTTCAGGATGTGTTAGTCAGCTTCCCATTGCTATTACAAAATGCTTTCCATAGTCAACTTGTGAGGAGAAAAGGTTGACTTAAACTCATGACTTTGGGTTTTCAGTTCATGACTTATTAACCAAGACTTGAAAAAGAATAAAGGAAAATGAGAAGGCTAGGACTTATCAGCCCTTCTGAGGGCACGACTATATGGCCAGAAGGACCTCCACTGGGTCTCCATGCAGTGTTTCTACTACCTTCTGATAGACTTAGAGATTGAAGAGAAATCTTCAATCCACAGGTCTTTGGAGGACAGAGGTGGTAGAAGGAAGAATTCCCACTTGAGCCACTATATTTATGGAAGGAAATGGTTGATAGTGTCACACGACCACTCAGTGTTCTCCTTTTTAAGCTTCATGTGAGAAAGTTATTTTAAGTCTTAAGATACAGGAAGGATTTCCTTTGGCTTTTTAAACTGGAATGGCTTTTCTGTGTTCTCTAAATGTCGGAGATCTGGTCCAATCTTCAGCCTGCTTCTTCATGGGTAGTTTCTCCAACCTCATTGTGTTATATTTTTCTACTTAACAATGCAGAGTTTCTGTTGCTTGACTGCTTTTGTGGTATTGGACATTAGGCAGGAAAGTAGGAACATAGAGAGACATAGGTACTGGGTGATGTTTTAAAACTCAGGAAATTCTCGGTTCCTCTTCCTCTAGCCTATGTAGCTTTAATACCCGTGATTCTCTGCTCATAGGGGCAGTAATTCTCAGTCAATTTCACTCACATGCATGACGTTTTTACTGCCAAGTGTTTAAGTGACTGATCCATTATTATAATATTGGGTTTCCTGATGACCAGGCACATGACCTCTTCCTTAAGTAATAGATGTAGCTAAGTGCATGAAATCTATTCGATACTGAAAGTGGATATATTTCATGATAGAAAGCACTGTGGAAATTTCCTGACAAGGGAAATTTGAAGTAGCACTCAATGGTGGGGCTCATGCTCAAATGTCAAGCATGGTATTATAAGAATCAGAAATGTTCATGGCCAGTGTGTACCCAGAACTGGAGTCCCTTTGAGCTGCAAGCTCTCCAGATGATGGCTTTGTTAGCAAGCATGTTGTCCTAGCTCCTACATTCCTAAAAGCTTATCTTTACTTATTTATATCTGTTCATAGGTTTAGGCCTTGGATACTGAACTCAATATTCAACCACCCAGCTACATTGATGTTCTCCTTTCCAGAACTTAGGTATCATTAATGTCAAGGAGGGTGCAGACACAGCTTTAGAGTTATGAAGGGAGCTTCATGCTAACTAGAAGACTTTAAAATCCTACACACTGTCTCCTGCATTTCAGACATCAAGACAATCATATTCACTTGGGATTCACTCTCTCCACAGTTGCTTCATATGTCCATTTGTCTATGATTCTAGATTAGATAAACTGCAGAATTACACAAACAAATGTGTTGTTTTAGAGCCAAAGCTCTAAGTAAGTCCTTTCTTCCTGTATTTGAGTTCTGAGAGGACAACAACATCAGCTTGTTTTCTGTTTCATGTTGTTTTTTTTTTTCCTTATGCCGTTACTTTAGGATTTAAATCTATTTTGGTTTTCACTGAGTATACAGTAATTTACTAAATGCAAAGCATTATAAGTCAAGTGAAAGGTAAAAATCTTAAAAGCTTTAAAAAACCTTAAATTGCATTTGTGTGTGTGTGCGTATGTTTGTGTATGGTGTGTGTGTGTGTGTGTGTGTGTGTATGTACTTGTACCATAGCATACAGATGGAGGCCAGAGACAATAGTCAGGGATTGGTTCTTTTTTTCTACTCTGTGGATTCCAGGCTTGGGGGAAAGCACACGATCTCCTGAGTCGTGTGGCTGTCTCCATTTCTTAGAAACATTGAAATATATATTTAAAGGTAGCAAGTAAGTCCAAGATGGAAATAAAAGAAGCAAAACAGTCCCCATATCAGGTGATATGTATCACATTCAGTTCTTTCAGTGATCAACAGGACAAAATATAAAGCTGTAGACACTTCTGGCACTTAAAAATGTAGAACTGAAATCAACGACAGCTCACTAGACTGTTTTAGCTGAGCACAGATGCAATCTGTGTTATATGCAACACTTGGGACCAATGCTCACTTTCTGCAGCTACTTACAGAAAAAAACAAACAAACATGAACATATACTCAAATAAAACTCAAGGCTATAACGTGGGAGTCTGTGATGATGCCAGGGCAGACGATGGTCAGTATGTATGGTGTGGAGAAAACACCAGCCAACAAGTCTGTAACATTGGCCTTGGAGAAGTCTAAAATATCTATGGGTCCCTCTCCAAGGAAAGTTTAGGTGATAGACTAGAATACAAACAAATGTACAAGTGGTGCAATCTTAGATGGGAGAGTGATATAAAGAAAGGAACCAAATCATGCTCCTTCCATGGAATTCCTCCTTGCTTCCTAACATCCTGGTCTGTGAGAGTAAGGCAAAGGGAACAGTCTTGTCTGTCTGACAGTCTGTCTGTCTGTCTCTGTGAGTATGTGTGTATATATGTTTGTATGTGTATACACGTGTTTGTATGTGTGCATGTGTATTTGTTTATGTGTATGCATGTATATGTGTGTATGTGTATGCATGTGTGTGTAGTTGTGTCAGGATCCACAATGGGACAAGCAAATAACTAGCAGGTGATCATCCTGAGACGGCTTACTTTCTATTATTATATAGTCTATGACAGGTTCCTTCTTATTAAGCAAGGCTGTAAGGAATTCATTTTAGGATAAAGATTCCTGCTCTTAACATGATTTTCCTGTTATTATTAAACATATATAACAATTACTAAGTAATATTACACCCCTTTGGAGCAGATCTCTGAAGCTACATGAAGATGTATTGTTTTGTAGTGATCCTATATAGACAAATAGATGACTTTTTAAGTCTTAATAATGATCCTATAATAATTCCTAAAATTATATCAGTATTTATTAAGCTCTTTTGTAGTGGGACTGTTACTAGGTCTTTTTCTAATAGTCAAAACTGCAATGAGAACTCTGCCAGTCTTCCAAGTGTCACCAGTTAATTGGTTTTAGATAATAACCAGACTTTCTCCTACTCAGAGCACATTCCAAGAGGTTGTAAAACAATTAACCAACAGTCATAAATAGGTAACTAACGATTTATTATAGGTGATAGGTCAGAAGATAAAATATTGACTGGGTTTATCTATACAAAACTTCACTAATAGCTTAGTTATGATTTTGAACCTTCAGTGAACCTGTGGAGCTGAGATAGGTGATGGATATTTAGCCAGATAATTACTCCCAATGGATATGCATGTAAACATTCTCTGTTGTACACTTCTATTTCAATTTATGATTTGATTTTGTGTGAACTTGTGATGAACTTTGTAACATGTCATGTATTCTGAAAGATGTTTAAGTGCTGAGGACAAAGAGAAGAGTCAGAACTGAGCTGAGAAGAACTGAGCTGAGAAGAATTGAGCTGTGAGAAGGAACTGAGCTGAGGAGAAGTTTTTAGACAGAACACTCTTTAGGCAGAACTGAACTCAAGAAGAACTTAGAAGTAGAGGCATAGCTTTGGGAGAAAAGGCATTGAGAGTTAAGAGCACTGTAGTAACTTCAGAACAGAGGAGTGAGAAAGATGAGAAGGAGAATGCAGAGTATAGTAACTCAGAAACTATAAGTAACATAAAAAATTAAGAGAGCAATGTGCAGAATGCAGAGGGAGAGAGAAGAAGCTTCAGAAAGCAGAAGGAGCAGGCAGCTTCTCCGTACCATGGGACAGAACAGGTCCTTTCTTAATAACAAGGCAGGCTGAGTCTTATTAAAAGGAACAAAGCTTTCTTCTTACAAACGTGGCTTTAATTCGTTTAGCATTAAAATGGCAGAAGCCTTCTCTTTCTCTATGCAATAAAGATTGGAGCTCATTCTTCATCCAGAGTGAGTTCTTTCTGCACAGGTGCTTGGTCTTTTGCTCCATATGCATATGTAAGTATGGATGTGTCTGTAAGTATGTAATTTTGAGAATGTGTGCATGTATGTATGTAAGCATGTAATTGTGAGAATGCATGCATGCAAGCTGGATCCAACTGGTTTGAATGGAAATGTATAAATGAGCATGCATGAATCTATATATGAACTTATATTAGTTTATGCATATTTGCTTATGTGAAAGTTTTCATTCTGCAAGTGTTACTCTCTTCTCCTGGTTCAATAGTAGTTTATTGCTCTAAACTTCCCCCTAGTCTGATAAGCAAGAGGCATCTGGACAAAAAGGAAAAGACTCTAGCAATTAATCCTTTACTTAATCTCCTGCTGTTTTAGGTTGAGGTACTAAGTGCCAGAGACTGCAGTCTCTGACCTCAGAGGAACACATAAGGCAGGTCAGCTACAATAGCATAGTAACTTAGACTTAGATAAGTAAAATTTTTATTGCTATACAGCAACCCTAAATATCTTGTAAGACAAAGTTTTATCCTCTGCCGACACTCTTCCCCCTCCAACTGCCTTAAGAAGAACTGACAAAAGAGAAGAAGTTAAAAATAGCACCACCAAAAAACTGAAAAACAGAAAAATAGAAGGAAAAGAAGAGGAGGAGGAGGAAGAGGAGGAAGAGGAAGACGAGAAGAGAAAAAAAATCAATCTTCTCTTCTGGTTGTCAAGATTGAATTTCTAAGTTCTGCCAGTGTCCATTTTTCAACAGAAAGCTGGGCACGTGCTTGGAGGAACAGCTGTTCTAGAGTAGAACTCTGTACTTTTGTGGTGGATAGAATAACTGTGCGTCAGTGCTTGTTAGGAGTACATTCTTGAAGGTTCAAGCTCTATTGAAGGATGAGAAGGGAAGAGAGAGTGAGAATAGGAGGGAATTTTCTGCGTTCTTTGGGAAACAGCCTAACTCTCAGATACCTGCTTTTTTGTTAAACTAATGAACTTTATTGGAGTTATTTACAAGCATATGGGGAAGAGGTGCTTACTGGAACCACAGGGACCAAGAGATAGTTGCCATCATGAAACTCCAAAGCAATATATGATATAGCTTATGAAAACTGAACATCCAGAGAATACCGCACACCAAAGGAGTATCTACAGGTTAAAGATCTGTAGATAAAGATAGGTTAAAGGCTTATCTTGCTACCTGTTTGTGAAAGCCTCTTCTAAGTAGCCTACGTGATCTGAGTTTCTTCATGGGAGCAAAGCAGAGTGAATCCTGTCAGTCTTAGGAATTTCCTGAAGCTATTTTAAGGTGTGCATTTCCTCTCTTAATTAGCTTCCCTTCAGAAAGTATCTCCATCTCCAGAAGACTGCATATTCTTCAGGCTTCTCTATTTTGTCTTTATTATGAAATATTTGTGGTGGCTTCCACACTTTGAATGTATTTACAAGTGGTACCTATTTAACTCTTGTTATTGTCTGAAAAGCAGGTAACATTAATCTTACAGATGAGTTATATAATTGTCAGAGTTAAATAATTTACTGTAGTTAAAAACCTGGCAGATGAACAAATCTAGATCTACACCTGGCCCTGGTGGCACATGCAACATTGTGCTGATGTGAGCAGTTAACAGAAACTGGACTGGAAGAAGTCTCACTGTAAAACCCAAAGAATATGACCAATTAGGGAGTCATTAAAGCCCCCAAATAAAAGTTGATTTTACTATTTGGAGAAATAAATATTTGAACAAGAGAAATAATAACATATTTGTCTTCAGCTAAAAACAAATGAAATATAATTTCCCACTTTGAGCATCTCCACTCTCTTGTCTGAGAGCCAAGCTGATGTAGTGACAATTTTGGAGCCTTGGTTTCTTTAGAAACACAGAAATATTATAAGAATGTGGTTTTGTTTTAATGCAAAGTGTGAGGATATGGGGCTCCTTTGGATTGCCTGTAGCAGCTGACTATGATTTGCCTCATGCTTTAGCAGAGGCATAGTTTTGCCAGCTGCAGAGAATTTCTGCAATTGTATGGCATTTGGGTTCTGGGAGCTTTTTAGAAGGTATTTAAATGCTAGGGCCTTGAAAGGCGGGGTGGATGGTTGATGGCCATTTAGGAAGGCTGTTTACAATTTGTTAGTAGCTCTGGTCAAAGAAACAAAAGAAGAGAAATTAAATTCAGGGATTTTCCTGATTACTCTTTCTCCTTTATCCTTGTTTCTCTCCTATCTAGTGTTAGGGGTGAAACCAGGGGATAAAGGGCAGGCAAATAAAAGAATCCACAATGTAATAAAGTCCACCTACAGACTGCATTGCTACATCTGAATGCAGAGTTGAGTTCTGAGAAGCAAGAGTTGAATAAGGAGAATTTTAACTCTCCATCAAATCCTCTCTTCTATTCTCCCACAGACTGACTCTCCAGCTAGACTGTACACACCAGCCTTCCTTGCAACAGCCATGTCCCTGTGAGTTTGTGATTAATCCACCAGCATGTCTTCTCCATTGAACTTTCTCCTAGAACAGATAATGTTGGAACCCAGCTTGGACCACTCAGAGGATGCATAAAGGGTCCTGACCCAAGGATGAGAGGAACCCTGGGAGGCACTGCCCTGTTTACCACAAACCTCTTGTCTTGAAACTTCTGGCTCAGAGATAAATTTTTATTTACTTCAAGGCTTTGAATTTTATGGCCTTCTTCTTGTCAGTTAGTTGTTCAGCTTCATCATAACTAAAATAAGGATTAAGCTGTTGGATAAGCTTCCCGGGAGAAATGGGCTTGAGTTGGACCTTGAAATACTCATTAAAGATTAATCATCTGGAAAATAAAGAGGCAAAGACAGAGCAGGAGACTACTTTTTATAACCATCTACTAGGGACCCTGTGCTTTCCTGTCCATTAGAAAATAGAACAACAAAATTTGTCCATAAGAGGCATAATGCCTTATGACAAAATATAATTTTCCAGTTTAAAAAAACTCTAAATGCGAAATTTCAATAGAAGTATCTTTAACATCTGTTAAAGTTACATAATTATTTCCTTTACCCATATTTTGAGGGAATGCCTAGTGGAAAATGTATTTGCAGAAATACAAAGCTGTAGGATACAAATCAGCTTTGGTATTGTGGTTCAAATGAAAAAGGCACTAGTGGTCACACAGCATATCATCTGTCTCATTAAGCATGTGACATCGTATCAGCTATGTCATTACATGTGTGACTTAATATTTTGCTGTTTTTGAAGCAGGGGTTGAATAAGGAGAATGACGAAGAAGATGCAGAATTTGATGTCCTACCACAAGCAGAGAAAGCTGTTTTTAGACCTGGGATAAAACAAAGTATAACACCGACTCCCAGAAATAAAAGGAGCACAGCAAGTGGAGCCAAAAATCACCATTGCTTTATGGCAGAAAGCATTCTTCTGAGCAGCCATTGAGTCAGGAGAAAGATGAGAAGAGCCAAGTCTTGGAGAGAAGACAAAGATCCAAGTCTGCAGGGTTTGAGGTGGCTAGAATGAATAGAGAGTTCTAGGAAAGAGGTATGTGCAGGAAAATGGGTCTACAGAGGTGTGAATAGAGGTCACATTGGAGTCATAAATCATACACATACAGAGCAAAATTCTGCAAAACCTGAGGAAAATGGGTAAGAGATGCTAGATAACAGTCATAGTTCACAGGGCTGGGAGACGTCAGATCTTAACAAGAATGGTCTGAACAGAGCCCCAGAAAGGCCATGTCTAGTATTTAGCAAAAGCTTGCCCTAAAGCAATGACAGTGCTCTATATTCTCAGACATGGATTCAGAACAAGCTTCAAAGTTTCAGTTGATTCTCACAGAATTTCAGCACATTGGAGAACAAAGCCCAGTGGGTTCCAGACTACAAAATCTAGTAACCAAGCAATAGGCAAATCACAGCCCCACTTGTAAAGGACAGCTAAGATGCAGATGAATGTACCACAGAAAACAGAGTAAAAGAAAGCTTGTTCTGGAGCCAAATATGAGTGACCATGATCCCAAAACACTTACTCAGGTCATCCTAAAAACATGTTTCAAGACGGAAACAATTTATGAAGTGTTTATAGCTCCAGCACAAAAAGAGTCATGAAGCAAGGCGCTTGTAAAACACATTGTTGTAACCCTAACCTTAGGAAGGCTGTTTCAGGTCTCTGCCACAGGCTTCAATGCTCTCTGATAGGGAGAAGTTGGAAATGTCTTAGTACATTCCATCTGATAGTGAGAAGGATGCTGGATCAGACATAGGTGGGTGATGAGCTGCTGTGAAGAAGTCTCAAGACAGCCCAGGATAATCTGCCACAGAACCTGCAATATTCCAGCTTTCCAAAATCAAGGGAATGCCAATCAATCCATCAGCCTCATAGAAACCTTAAAATAGGTGTGGTTTTATTTCCCCTGGGAACTACAGTTCATAATGGAACAGCACAGTGCATTAATCATTTGGAAGGAAAATATCAGAGCCACAAAAGGAGAGTTAATAAAGCTAGCATATAAAAATTTCATATTTATAATAAGTTCACTAAAGGATTTATGGTAAAACACAAACATTGTGAGGTAAGATGTAAAATGCATTAAAAAGAATCTAACAGAATTTGTAGATAGGGAAAAATCAAAATCTTAAGTAAAATTATTTCAACACAATACAGAGACTATCATCATTACAAATGAAGGGGACAGAGAAGTTGAAAACAAACCCTTAGTATCTACCTGATCTAACTCTGGAGAGAATAAAAAGAAAAAAAAATAAAGGACAAGATTTTAAGTGCCCTGAGGGACAATATTAAGTATGAAAATATTTAATTTCAGATTAAAGCAAAAATAAAAATACATCTGAGAATATCCAAACTTGGTTAACAGCTACAGATCTGTGGAGTTCTCCAAACCTCATGTACATTGAAGAACCACTGAAAACCATACAAGCCACAGTAAAACTGTTTTGAAAAAAATGAATGGGAGGAAATCAGAACAGCAGGTTGCCGGCAATGAAGTGGAACCATACAGGTAAAAGTGCTAATGGTCATCTCCTCACAAGCCAGGAGACAATGGATGTGCCTCTAAATGTAGAGTAAAGGAAATATACAAGCAAACCAAAACGCAACTCCCAACCAACAACATCATAACCAGTGAAAAAGTCCTCAAAAACAAAGTATTGAGTTTGGTGTCCCGTGCCTCTAATCCTGGGAGTCTGAGGCAGGAAGACTCTGGGAGTTTCAGGTGGGCCTCAGCTGCTGAAGAGGATTCTGCCTCAAGAAAAAAAATGGTTTCACCTTTTAATCTTTTCTGTATTTTAAAATATGGAGAATGTAACACAAACTCAACACATGGTTATTAATTTTGTAATATGAAGATATGATGTGTGACAAAGCAAACATGTCAGGGGAAACTGACACTGCTCTATAAGTCCATTTTGTTTCACAGTGAGCAGCCTACAGTTATATGAAAGTAGAACTTAATAGAACATGCATAGTGGAAGGCCTATTGCAGCTAGTCCAAAAATGAAGTCAGAATATATTTAATAATCCGACACAAGGAGATATTAAAAATCTATAACACGAAAGGGTAGAAGACAAGGGGAAGACGATTCAGGTGATCCAGAGGGGGAACATGAACTGGCGTTGGGATGCTCAGTAAATACAAACAGATAAATGCTCACTGAAAAGCAGACACTGTCAGTCTATACAAAGAAACGAAGCTCACATGTAGGCTATAGGACATGGACTTGAAATAAAGATTCTGAAAGGCTAAGAGAAAAGGATCATAAATACCACACAAATACATATGAAGTGAAAGGCAGGGTGACTACCAGGGTCATTCAAATAGACTCTCAGACAAGTCCACTGATGGACAGGAGTCAGAGGAATATCCCCTTTCCAACTGTGCAAGCCTGAATGTAGAGCTTCAAATGTCTACAAAGAAGTAAATAGAGCCTAGAGGGCAGGGAAGTGCATTTCAGTAGTCAGAGATGGAAAGTCATTCTGTTATAGAGGAGAGAAAATGAACAGACAGATGCCTAGAACAAAATTTCAATCAACTCAGATGAACAAAGGCAGAAACCTGTGTTCTCATAATGCATCTAGAATCTGGACTTGGGTAAGCACCTATTCAGTGGTAAAATGAGTCTTAATTGTGAATATGGGGGGGTTAGACTACATCACCCATGCTTTCTGATGACAACAGGAAATCAGAAACTGAAGTATATCTTGAAAATCCAAAATATTCAGACATAAATCACACATTTCCAAGTGTGGATTTATGGACTAAAGAAGCAACAAAAGAGAGAAATCATAAAATACTTTGAGTCTAAAGCTTTAAGGGAAGGAAAGATATAAAAACTGTATGGTACAGCTAACCTAGGGTGTGGAGGGAAACCTGAAGCTTCACAGCGCATCAGAAAACTTTGGGGGGATGCTTGGGTGGTTACCTAGAAACAAACATGTCATTAGAGCACATTTACGTATACAATGCTAAGCTTCATGGAAGAACGGGGGTGACAATCACAGGAAAGCAACACAGATGAGCAGAGCGATGCCATTAAATGGAAATGTGTTAATTCAATAAAAAATGTACAACATTTTAAAATGGAAGTGGTGAAGACTGGCAGAGACTGCATCACACATTACAGTGCCTATTGTGTTAAGTGGAATATTAATTACTTTACGCTAATACACTTGACAGCTTAGGTTGAATAGAAATTGTCTTAAATAAATTATAAAAGCTGATCTCATGCCTGAACCTGTACTAGCTGCCTGGCCAATGTCTGTCTCCAGCACAAGATCTAACTCCCCAAGATGGTCCTGTGTTAACATATCTGGGGTTTGGCCCAAGTATATAGGGCTGGAGAACAGCAGCTGGTACTACTCACAGAACAGACACCAGGAAAAGCCTTACTGGAGACCATTGTTCTCAATCCAGAAGTTCAGCAGTGGATACAACAGTAGCATCCACCATTGAAAAAGCAGCAGATGCTCCTCTGAACAGGCTGCCTCTGGGAATCTGCTTACTATCTACAGTCTTGGGCTTTGTTATTCATGAGCATGAGTGGCTGGCTGCAGATACGGCCTTAGAGCTTATCCAATGAGTGACTAAAGAAAATCAAGGAAAAACCCTAATAGCAGGAGAAATAGGAAGGTTGAAAAGTCTTCACTGTTAGGATCCAAGAATCACTGAAGGACAACCCCAGACTCAAATAGTATGAACAGAGAGCATTATTTTGCAGAAATTACCAGTTTGCAGGGGTCCATCATTCATCTAAATGGTATAAACTCAAGGGACTTGTAGCCCCCTTTTTATGCAGGGTTAGGATAATTTCCCAGAAGGTCATGTAACCTCTAATATGATTGGTAGTGGCCAAAGAAGTGACATTAGTACAATTTTGATTGGCTGCTACTTTAGTTTCATTATAATTGGTGAGACTGTAAAGAATTTTGGAAACTAGCTCTGTTCTGGCCTTTGTATCTCCTCCTGCTAGGTGTCCTAGGAGCTGACTCAGCTCCAGACTTGTCCTCCCTAAGTCAGGACTGTCATTGACTAAAGGGCCATTGTCAATGGCTCCTTCTGGGGAGCCCAGTATGCTTCCCCGGGAATTGAAAATTTTCATTCCCAAGGTTTTTGGACCTCTCACACATCCATTAAAGACAATGTCACATCCAGATAGTTTCACCTGGGACTCCTAGGAAGTGTTTGGGAAGAGAATATTACTGATCCCTTGTAAGACGTAGGAATATTCCCAATTACTTATGAGGAAAATGTGATTAATGTCACCAGCCACTGTTCCCCACCATTTCAGTGGCTCTCCCATGGAGTAACTGCAAGTCTTAGGAATTGCTGCAAGAGAAATGTAAATCCAGTGCTGTTGCTTATGAAGTTAAACCAATACACTATATAGTTAGCCAGAAAAAAATGAGAATGAATGTACACAAAACACTTGGGCATTATCCTCACTAGTTTTATGTCAACTTGACATAACCTGGAGTTACCTTGAAAGGAGGGAACTTCAATTGAAAAAAAAATGCTTCCATAAGATCCAGCTGTAAGGCATTTTCTTAATTAGTGATTGATGGAGGAGGGCCCAGCCCATGATGGGTGGTGCTATCCTTGGGCTGGTGGTCCCGGGTGCTGTAAGAAAGCAGACTAAGCAAGCCAGTATAAAGTCCCCCTTCGTGGCCTCTGTATCAGCTCTTGCCTCCATGTTCCTGCCTTGTTTGAGTTCCAGTCCTACTCCCTTCGATGAACAGTGCTGTGGAAAGGTAAGTCAAGTAAACCCTTTCCTCTCCAAGTTGCTTTCGATCATGGGATTTCATCATAGTAACAGTAACCCTAAGACAGGCACTAACATGAATAGCAGTTTTACTCATAATAGCTTAAAACAGAAACAATTCAGAGAGCTACGGGTAAACACTGGAGCCATACTGATTGAGTATCAAAACAACAGAAGCTATACAGTATTATATAAACTTAATCACATTAAATTCTAGCAAAGGCAACGCTAACCTAGAGGGACAGGACTTGTGTAGATTGGATTGGGGAGAATGGTTATGAAGGGAAATGGTGAGATGAAGGGTGAGGCAAACATTTGGTTGTGGCTGCACGGCAGTGTATATACGACACCCACCATTGTTAAAACGTAAAATTAGGTTTTACTGTATCTGTCTTGTCTGAATTATCTAGGGGCTTTTTCTCTCCGGTATTGTCTACTTGGAAGACTTTGAATCATCAGAAGCGCTGTAGAGCCAGCCGATGGGGCAGAGTTGTGACAGGCAGAGCTACAGCCACTGCCTCACTATCAGAGATTCTGAAACCTATCAATTCTTATCAATAAACTCACTTTATTGTAGTCTGTGAGTTGGAAGTCTGACTGGGAAGTCTGGTTCTGAAGAAGTTTCTCCAATTGTTTACACCTAGCTGACAGTTCAGCTGCTCAGGTTTGGGCTCGGAGAGCCAGACCAAACGAACAGGCCCTTGTCAGGAATCAGGAATCCGGTCCTTGTCAAGCTCCACCCCTGAAATGGGAGAAACGACTGCTGTGTCATGGGGGTGTGGCCTTGCCTTGTGTGGACATCTGTAGTAATTATATCATAGGCTTTGTGAATATACCTTTTAAATGACCTTCTTGAGTTTCTTTAACATAAAAAAATCATGCCACATCTTTTATCCAGAAACTCCGCTGCTAGAACGTTTTGTCTTTCTGTTTCTCTTCACCCTTTTCCAGCACACACCTTCCTCTTTGTAAGGCGCTCTTCCTCAGCCCCAGCAGCTTCTATACATTTTATTCCTGTCATAGCATTTTCCTCTGCACCACTCTGGTTCTGAAGGCCCACACCCCAACTCCTGCTTCTCCATTCTGAGGGCTCCACTCTCATCTGAAAAGCTGGCCTAGTTCTGTCTTCGTTTCCAAATCCAAGATGCTGAGCCCTTCCCTTAAGAGACCTAAAAGTGACAGAATCCTGAGACCGACCAGCTGTTACAAGGAATTTGATTCCCAAAAGAAAATTATCTGGTATTTGATAGATACCAAAAGAAGATTAAAAATAGAGAAGATGACTCTGTGGGTAACAGCACGTGGTAGTTTGAATATGCTTAGAGCATGGAAAGTGGTGCTAATAGGACGTGTGGTCTTATTGGAGTAAGTATAGCCTTGTTAGAGGAAATATATCACTGTGGAGGTGGGGCTTTGAGGTGAGATATATGTGTATATACATATACATATATATGTATACACACACACACACACATCTGTTCAGTGTGAAAGAGACCCTCCTCCTGTGGAAGACAGTCTGAAGGGGGCTGTTCTGATGCTGAGGTCTTATTCTCCAATTGGTTCTTGATTTGTCAGTAAAAAAAAATCCAGGGGCTAATTGCTGAATGAAAGGTACTGGAGGGAATTCTGGGTCCAGGAGGAAAGGGCAGACACAAGGAAGGAGAGAGGAGTTTCTGCCATGCTTTGGAGGGAGAAGAGCACAGCAATCATGTGAGGTCTTGGATAGAGCTGGAGTCTGTGGCCACTACTATAGCTGGGTGGCCAAGGATGTTTGACAGGGGTTAGGTGGGACTAGCCACTAAGTTTAGGGCAGGTGGAGAGACAGAGATAATAAATTAGTAAGGCCACAATTTTCCAGACAGAAGATAGTAAAGCCCAGAAATTGTGCCAAGAAGGCAAGTTAGAAAAGGAAAAAAAAATGTGTCTCTTTTATCCACAGATTCAAGCAAATCTGGGAGGGAGCTGGTAGCGCTGCCACTTCTCAGAGCTAAAAGAGGATAGAACAAGAGGGAAGCCGGGTGGGGGCTGTCAGCTTTACTGGTCTGGAGCTAAAGGTGGTAGCCTAAAACTTCTTCCAACAACAGTTCCCTTCTGCTGCCTGTAGAACTCTCAGCTCCTCTAGTACCATGGCTGCCTGCATGCTGCCATGCTTTTAATCATGATGAAAATGGACTGAACCTCCAAAACTGTGTACCAGTCACAACTAAATGCTTGCCTTTATAAGAACTGCCTTGGTTATGCTATCTCTTTATAGCATTGAAACCCAACTAATACAGAGAACTTGCTATGCAAGCAGTAGAACCTGAGTTCAAATTCTTATCACTTACTTTAAAACTACTCATGCCCATGATCCCAGGAATGGGGAGCTGAGACAAAGTTGATTCCAGAAGCTTACTGAGATGGCTTCTGGTTTAGTGAGAGACCCTGTTTCGAAGGAATAGGATAGAGAATAACAGAGGAAGGCAGCTGGTGTGTTCCCCTGGCCTCTGTATGCATGTGTGCTCACATATTCATGTGTATGCAACCACACACAGAGTTTGCAAGCAACAAAGACAGAATATGAATAAGGAGGCAGAAAGTTGAGATGGTAAGGCCTCCCCATCTTGACTGCAAGGGTCTGGGACTGTAGCTCTTGACCAAAGTTCTGTTCTCAGCACTACCAATATATACTCCATTTAGGGAAGTTAAGTAAAACAAAAACAAACAAAACAAACAAACAAAAAAATTCATCAACAGTCTAATACAAGTATGTTTATTACATTTGTTAAACCTCTATAACACTGAGTCTATGACTCAGGAGAAGCCACCAGCTATTCTTAAACACATTCTGTGGTGCTAGCAATGCTAGCTTATTAACCAGATGGAACATTGTGATCCTAAAGCCTTGTGTTGCCTTTAAATATTCCTGTGAGACCCAGAGAGACAATGTGGAGAGGTTCTTGGGAATGTTTTTGGACACTTATTTCACTGAGGGGGAGAATCAGCATAGAAGTGCGCCTGTATGGTGGCTTATTTTAACTCACTGCTCCCGAGTTCTGAAGGACACTGGCATCAACAGAAATGTTTAAAGCAAGGATGTTATCAGCCCTTCTGCTGCTGTGGTTAAAATACCCTGCTAATAGCAACTTACGAAAGAGAAGTTTCGTTCAGCTTCTCAGTTTGAGAGTACAGTGGACATTACAGCAACAGGAGCTTCAGATAGCTGATCACAGCCATTCAGAGTCAAGAAGCAGACTGTAATGAGGCCCTGAGTCCAGGTTGCCTTCTCTTGTTTGACACTCTAGGGTCCAGCCCTAGGAAATAAAGCCACTCACAGTGGACTTCCCATGAGGTGGGTCTTCCTATCTCAACTAACCCTACTAGGTTAGTCTCTCAAAGTTATGCTCAGAGGTTAAGCTAATTGTAGATAACTGATAGGTACCAGGAGGTTTGTCTCCCAGATCTCTTGTCACGTTGAACATCAACCCTAACCATCGTAGGCAGTAATTATTTCTATCCCTACATGGTCACACTTGTTACAAGAGCTAATGTTCAAGGGAAACAATCACTCAGTCTATCTGTCTTCAGAGAGCAAACTGTCTGAGTGACCCACTTTGAGTGATAGCATGAATGGTAGAAAGACAACTTTGTTCCCACTGAGCCCCATTAAAAACCTTCCCGAGTCTCTATAAATGAGAAGTGTTAGGACGAACCTGCAATTCTCCATTTGTGCTGTGATAGCTAGGTCAGAAGCTCAGCTGTTTCTCAGGACATTTAAAATGCTTTATGCTGGTATCCCTACTTCTAGCAACTACTTATTTTCCTTTGTCCTGATTTGATCATTTCTTTCTTTCTTTAATTCTACTGCCTTACAACATGCTTCCACCAATCCTTTTTTATAACAAAGTATGGGATAAAAAATGTAACAATTTGACACTTTCAACACAATCCAAAAATCATAAAAATAAGTTGTGAAACAATGTGATTCCTGGGGTGGCTTTACTTACACCCCAGGCTTTCTTCTATATACTGGACAGATACAAGGTAGGGGTCCAGAGACAAAGGTTTGAGTCTTGGCATTGGTCTATCAGCTGATATTACAAGGAAGAAGAATGTTCTAGTAAAAGACTTAAGGAACAAGGATGCCTGAGGGAAGATGAGTGCTGGAATGAGAGGAAGTCCACCCCAGAGGGTCACTCCCAGGACCACTTCAAGATAAAATAGTGAGTCATTGCTGACAACTGATGAAGTGATGGATGATGAATTACATGGAATCCCATGTTAAAGGCACAGATGTCTGCTATAGGCTGCTTACAACCAGATGTGAAGATGTGACACCATAACAGACTTACAGCACTTGGCTGTTCCAGAAGAGTCTGTTTCCTTTTCTAGGAATTTCCATGTAGGTATGAAGTGGACATGTGCCAGCAAAGTAGGTCAAGCTATATCAGTTCATGCTTTGCCTTGATATTTTCATATTTCAAAACATAGCCTCATTCCTATCTTAGGCCAGAAGGAAAAATTCCCAAAACAACTCCTCCCCAAAGATTTGGGGTCTCTATAGCCCTCTTGGAGCAGAGAGGGCCTAACTCATCTCAAGATCCTCAACAAACATTTCTACCTTTCAAACCATCAAGATTATGAAGGTAAAGCTCCTCAATGTTCCCATTCTTATTTCTCCTCCATACAGTTTCTCAGTCTGTAGTTCATTCGTTCTTCCCAGTTCATCTAAGCTCCTGACCAGCTGTCTATGGAGTGGGCTGTCAGTCATTTAATTCCACAGTTTTATTACAAGATGGGGCCAGGGCTGTGTCTGCACAACCTTCAGATTCATTACAATGCCAAAAGAGATTCACTATTGTCCATTAGATTATAAGAACAAGGAGTCCAATCCATGCCACTGGAACTTGCTTGTCCTACTCACATCCTGTTCTCATGTCCTCAGTGGCTCAGCTTCCATTCATCAGTTTCTATTCAGGCTTTCCCATAGTGGCCTGGGATCAACATGAATGTAGGAACAACAGCATTGCATAGACACATACACCAGCCACGACAAAGCAGTAAGGTCAACCAGGACCACTTAATGATTATATATCAGACACTGACTTGTTCCAATAATCATGAAGCCTACCCAACTCATTACTGAATGTCATATAGTTAACATTACTCACTATTCATGCTGGAATGTAGTCTTTAAACCATAATCTTTTGAGTGTCATAGAATATCAGCTACCTGAACAGACAATAATTTTTCAGTTCCTCATCTGTGTGTGTGTGTTTTGTACACAGGTGAATTCTCTCCTTCTACCATGTATGTCCTGGGGATCTAACTCATGTCATCAGAAGCTCAAGTTTTACTACCTACTGAGCCATCTTGCAGACAGGAAGGTATGAGCCCTTCACTACTTTTGATTTGCACTACTTAATTTCTCTCAAGAAGGACTACAATGATTATAATGTTTTCAGTAATTGCTAACTTTAACAAGTGTCATTTCAAATATTTTTTAATTTAATAAAATAATATTACTGTGCAAGTTGAAAGGAATTCAACCTTGCCCTCTTTGTACCAGCATCTTCTGCTTTGCGGTGTCTAGGACATAAATAATGATTCTAAGAAGCCTTGGAGTACCCCTAAAGACCCTCTCCTTAGACAATAGCTGTCAGATTCTGATTTGGGGACACAACCTCTGCAAATAAGGAATTGACCACATATTTTCTAATTAAACTAACATACTTAACTTGGATGGCTTTATAATTGGAAAGGCTAGAAAATCATCAGTGGAGATAACATGGTAGCAATGAAATCACTGTGCAATTAATATTCTTATCTGTTTTAATTTTGGGTAATAGCACTTCTGCTACTCAAAATAACATCTTCAGGGAAAGCATATTGAATTCAATCTGTGCTGTGAACTCTTTTCAGTTATGGTAGGTACAGTATGTATGTATAAATGAATGTACAGACTGCTGAGGATTTATTTTGGCTCTATGGCAGCCTTAGAAATAGAACCAAGTTTTATATAGCATCTTTTAGAATTAGGGTGGCCCTAAATCCTTTATGGAAAAGTAACATATCTAAAAAGCTTCCATACTCATAGCTAGAACACACACAAAAATTCATCCAATAAACCACTTAATTTTCTATACAATGTCACATAGTTGAATTTGAGGCTTGCTTGCAAAATTGCATGATGTAGTGGTTAATTTTGATTAAGAACTGACTTGGGATTAGTGAGACACAACTTTGGCTACATCTGTGAGAACATATCCAGGGAAGATCAACTGAGGAATAAGTTTGCCCTGAGCATAGGTGGCAGCATTCCATGGGATGGGATCCCAGACTGACTGAAAAGGGGAAAAGGAGAAAGCCAGCTGAATGTCACCATTGCCCTTTCTCAGTTTCCTGTCTGTTGGGTTGTGAGCAAGCAGCCACATGCTCTGGCTGGCACAGCTGAGAGCTGCCTCTGTCTCCATGCCTTTCTTTCTGGATGGACTGTATACCCTTAAACTGCAAGCCAAACAAACTCTTCCTCCACTAAGTTGGGCATTTGATCATAACAATGAAAAAGTAATTTATTCACATGACTTCTTTTACTTTGTGAATGTATGTTTTTCAGTCTCCAACGCCTTGTAAAACTAGAAAGGCAATCAAGGATGTTGTATTGACCTCCTTAGACAGAAAATAGGAATGTCTTTCTTGCAAATCAGTCAAGGACCATCATGGTACTGGCAAACTCAAGATAGTATCCTGATTTATAAGAACTGCTTCATTTCAAAAAGAAGAACTCTGATTTAGTGAGGAGAGATGAACTCTAGTTACTGATGAGAAGTAACTGAATCGCTAAACGTTGGTGAAGGGTTCTTCGAGCTGCCCACCAAGCAGACTCATCAGGGCCCTTCAGCTTCCTGGTGAGTAAATGTCTGTAAGTGAGGCTTTCTTCCATATTCCAGAATAGGTTTAACAAGGATGTCTACCAAGAGGCTCCAGTGTCTGAGTTACACTCTGGACCAATGTTGCTACATTAACAGCAGGGTCTTACATCTGCATGGACACCAGATTTCTCAAACCACTTACCCATACACCATCATCTTACCCACTAGCTATCAGTCCTTCCAGATGTACCTCCAAATATACCTCAGCCACCTCCAGTCCCTTTGAAACCATTACTATCCTTCCCTAGATAACTTCATTTGTTAGCAGAGAAGCCTGACATTGCATTCACCATAGTGTTACAGTCTGTTCTCCTAGAATGACTTTAGAAAGCTGTGTAACAGATTGCTCATTGACCCTCTGGTCAAATCTTTTATTGTTTTCTAGAGTGCTTGAAATAAACTTTCTTATAGCACAAAGGCTGTGCATGATCTGGATCCTTCTGTCTCCTCTGCCTTTCTGTCCCTCTCGCTCACAACTGTGCCAGCCTCTTTTAAGCTCCTTGGACAAAACCTGAGGCTTTGCCTTCCCTTCAGATCCTTGCACCTGCTGCAGACTCTTCCCAAACACCTGTTCATGTGGCTAAATTCTTGGAACACCCTTCAGGCTTCAGTTCAAATATTCCAACCTTCAAGAATCCTTCCTCTCAAGTGAGGATTCTTGGGGAATGTGAGACTCTGAATAGCTACAGCTAAGACAGTACAGAGCCCAGACAGAGCCTCATTCTTCCAAGTTCTTATTCACCTCACTTTCCCATAGCTTGTGTCAAGTTATCCTTTACAGATATTTCTCCAGTCATGACCTTGGAACATAATTAATTATATAGGCAATGTCTTCTAATTATGCTTGTTCATGTTGTTTTGAATCTAAAAATCAAGGAGAACATTGCAAATGTTTAATGGTTTCCAAATGACTAGGACTAACCCTGGCACAAGGATTCTGACCCCTGCCTCCACACTCTCCCAGAAACCACACCGATGTGTAGATAGCAGGATTCACAATGCACACTTTAGTTCTTCAACAAAATCAACACAGAAACTGTCCCTTGCTGTGTACTTGTCTGGAGGGATCTCAGAGATTTCTACCTAAAACAGATCAGGAAAATGTCTCCTCATTAGTTAGTTTGTGTAAAGTAAAAGTGTATTTTAGGCTCAGTTTCTGCCAGTGAGCAATATGTCCACCAGACCAGCATATCAGAACTATCAAGTTATTTCTTCTTGGACCACTTTTCCAATCTCATTATTCTGTGATGTGAATGTAATTTCTGCATCTGTTTGTTACTCAATGTCACCCATGGAACCCAGAGCTTCCTACTGTCTCCTGGCGTCTCTGAGCTATTTATCTAGGACTTGAGCATACCAAGCACATATGGCATGTGTCACCTTGCACAGGAAAGCACCAAGAGGGTAGCAGACAAGAAGTAAACATCCATTTCCATAACTGTTACAAAATAGCAGGCATTTGACTTTCAGAGGGCATGGACTCCACTTTGCAATGATTGAATTGCAAAATAGAAAGGAATTTTAAAGACTTTTTAGCACAGAGACCTCAAAGAGCCATTAAACCTCCTTGTCCGGCTCTCCACCAAGACTCATCTAGCCTCTATCTTACCATATGCAACCAATTCTTTCCTGCTGTTTAAGAATATTTGATTAGGAAGAAAATCAAACTAAAATATTTGGTTATTTTATTAGAAAGTAGTGTAGTTTTCATTTAGATGATCTGACCTCTTGAAAAGCCAAGAAGAGAGCATAAGGTTCACTTTGGGGACGTACAGCTAGTAGTCAGTGCCTGAGATGTCCTAAAGTCTGCTGTAGTGCAAATGGAGGAGACCACGGAGGTGTCTAACACTGTTTAAGATTCATGCTACAGTATGTGATCTACTAGCATGACTGATTATCCTCAGTCATCTGGAAGTGTTAGAAACCTCTTGTTGACCTCTAGTTTATCAGCAGTGGGCAAAGTTGTTGGAAAATTCCTCTACATAGAGATTTGATGAGTTTATTAAGTAAAGCTCTTTCCTCCATCATAAAAATGTTGTATCTTCAATATTAATAATAACAGATACAAGAATAGTCTGTAGAAAAGCTTACTATCTTAGCTGCATCACAAACTGAGATGTACCTCTGTATCACCTAGCCATGCCCGCTTCTTTTGTTGGGCTCTTAGTATTTCAAATGTATAATGCCTAGCCAGTAGCTCCAGGAAAACCACCCAGGGAATCAAAAACTCCCTGCATGTATGTACTTATGATGCATTTTTATGTGTCTTTTCTCCAGTACTTAGTAATCACAGGTTCTCTAATTGTAAAAAAAATCAATATCTCCAGTTAGGATAAGCTACAGAATCTCAGGTGTACTTCAGTATCCAGAGTGTCTTAGGTTGAAGATACTCAGGAAAGCAAGAAGAAGGAGAATACAAACCAAGACCTATTACCTACAGTCTTAGTCTGAGTAAATAGAGACCACCTCGAGTCTACTGATGGCTTGCCATCTTGGCACATTGCAACAATATTGTGTCCTATTGTTTGTAAATGATTAAGAAACTAAATGAGATTATTCTGGCATGACTTGTTCTCACCAAACCCAAGCTAGCTGCTAATAATGGTTTTCTCTTTTAAAATGCTCCCAAGCCATCTGTTTAATAATCAAGCCTTGAGTTTTGCCCAAGAAGACTTTGAATGCTAGTGAAGTGGAAAGATTCCGGAGGAAAGATCAGGAGTCTAGGATTCTAGCCTCATTTTGTCATTAACCAACTGATGTCAGTCAGGCAAACACTTGACTCCAGAATATCCTGTTTCATCTGGAACATGAGTGAATCAGAAGACATGTTCTTTCTTGTACCACCCAGCTATGAAGCCAACTGTCCTTCATTGTGCTTGTTTATAGTTCTTGGAGACTACCCTTTCCTCTGATTTGAATGGAAATTGGAAATTTAATTTCTCATTAGTCTTTGTGCATTTCTGTGCATTCTAGTTCCTGTCCTCTGACTAATTAGCTAGTTAAGCAAGTTGTCTCAGTTCTGTGTGCACCACACATTCCAGTTGCAAATTGAAGAGATTTCTGTCACACAATGTCTCCGTCCTTTAATGTGAGCCGATGTGCTAGGGCAATACTTAATCATCTGCCTGTGATGACATTTCATAGATTCTCAGAGAAACCAAGTGTTTGTGTCCTTTCCCTGACCACAGAAACACAAATTTTGCACTCTACCCTGTGCAGAAGACTCGGATATTTTTAACCTATTCGTTGAATAGTATTTAGAGTGATAAGCTGCTTTTGTCCTTGCCTAGGACTTGAGTCATCTTTAATTTCTGTGTCACAAGGAATTATTGAAGAACACTCCCTCTCTCTTCCCATTAAACTGCAGAATCCACTCCATGGCCCATTTGTACAGACTGAGTCTCGTCCCAGAGAATGCCAGTGATGCCCTGAGCTTCCGTGTCTTTGTTTCCCAGGTAATGGCCGCTTTGGGTTGGAGAGCTATTTTGTTCTGGCCCAGTGGCATTGTATGACTCAGAATAATGATTCCCACAGGAAGGTCTGATTTTTATCCTTTGACTAAAAACTATAAATAGAGCCTTCAACTCACACTGGACTCTGAGCTCTCATCCACTGAAACAACCTGGGCACTTGGCATGGTTGCTTGTGGCTTGAAAAGAAGCACTGCATCCTTCAGTTTAAAATAAAGAACAACAGCTCTAATGGTAGGAGCCCGGATCTGCTTCCTCTGCAACTGCTGTCATGCAGGTGAACTATGCAGCTGGAGGTGGCTCTCCTTTCAGACTCATTAAAGCCCAACTCATTTCAAAGGTGACCATAATGAGGTGTAACCAGGAAGAGCACAGTTCTGACTAATTGCCGACTCTTAAGTACATCTTTCTAATAATAAACACGGATGGAACTTTCCTGCTTAATTGCATTTGGGGTGGGCAGAGAATCTTTTATTATTCTCATTGCAACAGTGATGAGGTTGAGGCTTTGTCTGAAGGTTTGAGTGCTTTGTCTGAAGTTACAGAACTGTCGAAAAGAACTAGCTAGAACTTGGATCTAAGATTTATGTTATATCACTTTTTTCTTCTACTTGTGACAACCACTTCCATCCAATCTGTGACCCAGTGTCTATCATCTTTGTGACTCTTGCCTAAGGTTTACATGTATTTAGATTGGTCTTCTCTTTGAATATCTCCTGTAGGAAAATCTGGGCCACATCACTAAGGCTCCCTACTTACCTCTTTGTAACCATCACATGATTTTTATGTAGTTGCTAAATTATCTCCCCTTTGAACACTTAGGGCTATGAAGACGGCTCTGTGGTAAAAGTGCTTGTCACATATGTGTGAGTACTGGGGTTTGGATCCACAGAACCCACATTAATGCTGGGTAAGCATGGCAGACACCTGTAATTTCAGTGCTCAGAGGGTATCCATAGAAAATTCCTGGAATAAACTGCCTGGCACAGGAAGCTCTGGCTTCAACTAAGAGGCCCTGTCTCAATGAATACAGTAGAGAGCCATAGAGGAAGATACCTAATGTTAGGTACTTGGGCTTCTACACATGTGCACACATACCCATAAATAATACACACGCACACACACACACACACACACACACACTCAAGCACAGAGCTAGATACACAGTAGGTTGAGGTTTTGGTTCAGGAAAATAAGGTTACACTCCATAAATAAGTGACTATACCAACTTAGAGTTGATAAATGGGACATGTCCAGCACTGAGCCTAATTTAGAGGCTCTTTGTGGTCATGTAGGTGGCTGTCTGTGAGCAGCTCCAATTAGCTAACAATAGACTCCCCACATTTCATCAGCAGACAGAGAAACAAGGAAGCATTGCACCTGAATCAAGCCTTTTGAGACACTGGTTGATACAATTCTGCTTTTCAATATTTCATCAGGTAGAATTTCCCAGCGTCTCTCAAGTCTCTCAACTGTATCCATCACAGGAGTGTAGGCCAGGAAATAAAATCGAGTCACAGTAATTGCTTTGACTGAATTATTTGGGAAATTCAGTCATAAGATTCATAGAAACAGTTAATTAAAATTTAAAATATTCAAATTGGGTTTTTATGCTTCTGTAGCCAATGTTTACTCCAAATCTTCCTTTGTCAGTTCCAGCCCATGCTCTGAAAGTTAGTAGTAACAGGCCTAAAACTGCAGGCATCTCATTAGGTCCTAGTCCAGTGTGCTGAGACAAATAGGGTGCCAGAGAATTATATTTCTTTTTGCTGGCAGATGGGGGCATCCCAGGAGAGCTTGTGGTTACAGATTTAGAAGCCAGCTCATTCTAAGAGGCATTAAGCCTACAATATCCTACTAGGTATTCTCCATTCTCTGTAGGAGTCATGAGCGTACTCGTTTCCCAAACTTCATTTTTATCTACTTTGTATCCATGGCATTTCCCAATGTCTCAGCTCCACATCCTGCCCTCTGCCCTGCTTTGTGTTCTGAAGTATTTCTCTCAGCTGGTACATCAGCCTTGAGGTGTGTCCTTGCTCTTACTGTGTAGCCATGACTGTCAGTGGGTGACTTACCTTTTGGGTAGTGACTTTCTTGCAAATGGGATGATGTGTCTGTAGTGAGGGACAAGATGTTTTTAGATGTTTGGAGTCTTGTTAGAAGAACTGAAGAAGCACATACAGATTACAGTGTGACAAGGGACTTTATTCAGAAGCAATGTGATAACACAGATCAGAGTATGGCAAAACAGTAGAGGGCTCTAGGGTGTCACTTATTGTTTGTAGTTCCATTCTGCGGGGCCTAAGGAAGAGGAGTTGATTATTAAGGGTGGGGTATGAGTCATTCTCTATTTTTATTGGAAGACCTAGGCTCTAGAAGCTTTTGTGAATGTCATTTCCCAGGATGCATGTGACTTCAACATATATATACATAATTATGCATAGTCAGAAGATGGATGAATAGGGTTTCCCCACTAAAAGTTCACTCAGAGGGTACAGTTTGCTTTAATGTACATTCACCCTAAACCAATTCATGCTGTATTGCTCTCTTGCTTACTAGTCCTATAGCTTCAAGGTATGCAAATGAAAATGGGGCATTGTTATAGGGCTGGCCAGGAGGGACAGCTCACTATGGGGTATACATACTACTTAATGCAGATGAGGGTTTCAGGTTTCCATATGCACTCAGAGGAAAGGGATGTAGGTGTAGCTCACAAGTAGAATACTAGGTCAATAAGCTCTCCCTGTTCTTGCAGGCTGGCACCACTGAGTCCAGCCTTTCCCAAGTGTGTTCCACCCCTGTTCATTCTCTCTCATCAACAAAGGAAGAAGCTGCATTGTCTCTTATTAGGACTCTTTCCTCCTCTCTTAGAAGCCACTGGTTAATAATTGTTATGTTAACATTTTCAAGGCACATTATTCTGCAGTTTCTGCTGTCTACACGAAGCTGGCTGCAGTAGAGCACCAACTGTTGATTTTCTCCCCTGTATGCACCTCCTTGTAACTTGTGGTGTGCTGCCCTTTCCAGTTCTTCAAGGTGTCAGGATCTGAGTTAAGCATGTTTCTCAGTTGCTCATCACACCACTTACTGGGTTACTCCACCCACCTTCCCCTTTCCCGAGCTTCACCCATGTTTGACTAGGTAAAATAATGGGGTCATGTTTTGAAAAAGCTACATAAACTGTATATGCAGAAAACACCATTTGATCATTGGGGTTGTTTGAAGGGAAGAACCTGGAATGGCCTGTTTCCCCTTGTTGATGCTTAGATAACACTAACAGAACAGCTAAGAAGCCCTTAGAAGATTCATATGAAGTTACACAACAAAAATGGAAACCCTTTATAGAGGACCTACTTATTTAGTTTAATCCTTACGGCGAGCCAACAAAGTGAAGTTATGATTTGTAACAGTCAGGGATTCCCAGACAAATGCAAGCAATAAGATTGTGCATGTATTGGTATGTACTCACTAATAAGTAGATATTAGCCAAAAGTGTACAGAATACCCAGGATACAATCCACAGAACTCAAGGTTAACAAGCAGACGGGCTCAAGTGAGGATGCCCCAATCTCACTAGGGACAGAGATGAAAGCAATCACAGAGGGCAGAGAGAGGGAGGGAGCTGGGTGGGAGAGGGGACAGGGAGGGGAAAAGGAGAACATGATCATCAGGTATTGGTGGAGTGTCGGGGGGGGGGGACAGAAGTGAAGCCTTGAGGGCCAGCAGAAAGAATAGAAACAGGCAACCTCGTGAGATGGGAGGTGGAGTGACCCTCTAGAATGTATCAGAGACCTGGGAGGTGAGAGATGCTCAGGATTCAGAGAGAGGGACCTTAGATGAAATGCCCAACAGTGGGGAGAGGGAACTTGTAGAGTCTACCTCCAGTAGAAAGACAGAGCATCAAGTGGAGGGATGGAGTTGCCATCCCACACTCAAAACTCTGACCTAGAATTGTTCCTGTCTAAAAGAACTGCAGGAACAAAAATGGAGAAGAGACTGAGGGAAAGGAGGTTCAGTGACTGGCCCAAATTGGGATCCAGCTGAGGAGGAGGCTACAAGGCTTGACACTGTTATTGGTGCTTTGGTGTGCTTATAGACAGGAACTTAGCATAGCTGTCCTCCAAGAGGACCAACAAGCAGCTGAACAAGTCAGACACAGATACTTAAACCCAACCAATGGCTAAAAGCCAGAAACCTCTATGGAGTAAATTAGGAAAAGGCTGGAAGAAACTGAGGAGGAGGGCATCCCCATAAGAAGACCGACCAGTCTCAACTAACCTGGATCTTCTTGAAATCTCTCAAACATTGAGCCACCAACCAGGCAGCATACACTAACTGATAAGAGGCCCATGACACATACACAGCAGAGGACTGCCTGGTCTCGCCTCACAGAGAGAAGATGCACCTAACCTTCCAGAGACTTGAGGCCCCAGGGAGTGGGGAGGCCTACTGGGGTAGGCGTGGGGACATTCTCTTAGAGATGGGGGAGGAGCTATTGGAGGGCAGACCAGCAGGGAGATAATGACTAGACTGTAAAAATAAGATTAAAGATAATTTTTAAAAGATTATGCATGACTTATATGTGTATACATAATGCATATGTACAATATATGTTACTGACACATGTGGAGCCATAATAAAATAGACAGAAACATGTGTGTGTTCATTGTCATTTGACTGGACTAAAAGCCACCTAAGAAATTAGTGAAACACACTTCTGGGTATATCTGAGCAGTTGTTTCTGAAGACAACTAAGCCGGTGGGCCAGAACACTGAGAACTGGAAGAAGGGGTCTTATGAATGCAAAAGGCAGCATCCGCTAGACTGGAGGATCAGCTGGAACTAACTGTGGAGAAGGAAGGACACTGTTGTGCATGCAAGCTTTGTTTGCCTTCAATAGGTGCCTGTTTGTTTATTAGTCTTAATTTCATGTCGCTGTTCACCCACATTGGACACCAGTGTCTTCAGCCATCAAATGTGAACTCACACCAGCAACTCAAAAGCCTGGTGGTGAGAACATGAAAGACGATGGCTGGGAGACAACCTCCTTGGGTGATGCCATTAGATTTTATTGGGCAAAGCAAGGGAAATACCTCAGATGGGAGAAGAATGTCTGCTTCCATTGTTCAGAAGGACAAGGCAGAATTTACTAGTTGAGCTCAGTGTTTGTAGATTCATCAGGATCTACTTATATATTTCTCTTTATGATTTTCAGGATCTCATTTCTTCCCAGTCAAAGCTACTTTGATACCTTATTCAGCTGGGAATTAATGTGTCTTATACTTCTATCATACAATGGATTAGACTCCAAGTTTAGTTTTCATAAATGCATGGTTTCCACGATGCATGGGCTATTTTTAGGGCAGGGGACTGTTTTTAGGTTATTTCTATAGTGACTGAATCTTAAATTTTGAATTTCTGATTTGTCCTTTTCTTTCCTGCTTTATCCAAAGCAGGGATAAATGAACAGCCAGTCTCTTATGTGATGGTTTGATGAGATTTTGTAAGGTGTCGAAGAAGACATGGTATTGCAGGACCTAACTTTATGCAATTGCTTCATTAATAACATAAATAGTAATATTTTGTGAATCACACTACATCTGGATTTTTTGGTTCTATCCTTCCAATATCTTAAATCTATTTTAATTAGAGAATCAATCGCAGACTCCCTAGAAACAGCTCAGCAAATTCATCCTTAATATTCTTTTACTCAAGGATCAACCTTAGTATTCAAACCATTATTGAGTTCTTCAGAGAAACAGAACCAGGAACAGACATAGATAGATGATAGGTAGACAGACAAGATATGAGAGTTATTATGGTTTGTCTCCAAAGATTCATGTGTTAGCTATGTGTATATGTTTTTTAGGGATGATTATTTGGTATTGGATAGCATTTTAGGGGATTATCCTGGGGTAAGATTAAATCTTCCTGTCTCAGCAGCTGTTATTGCTTATAGCTCTTCATCGAGAGATAGGCTCCTGTGATATTTCTTCTACCCACACTGGCATATCAACTGGTATTGGAATTGTTCAGGTCTTGTTTATGTGCCTGGTTGTTGAGATTCCCTGGTAGTAGCTTTCCTGTCATATCTAGAAGGCACAGTCTCACAGCAAACTTCCTGATCACCCAGCACTTGCAACCATGATGTATTTAGTTTAAAGTATTTTATTATAGCAACAAAATTCCTAGGCACAGTGGCTTGTATGTGTAATTCCAGTACTCAGAGTACTGAAGCAGGAGAATTGCCACAAATTTAAGATTAGTCTCAACTACATCATGAGTTCTAGGTCAGCCTAATTCCAATGACAACAACCACCTCCCAAAACCCTAATAGATAAATGAGAAGGGATGAAATGGATTAATACAGAAGCAAAGAGATTAATTTTAAGAAGTTTGGGACAGCCAGTCTATGAACACGGTGGCAAAACCTTGTATTATAATTCTGAGACAGAATTGGTCCTTGATCTTAAGCCAATGAACCATCACATGAAGCCTATCCACATCCTCAATACTCTCTTACAGTAACAACTTGAAAGGGGGGATTCTCATGCCTAGCACTGGAGGTTTTGTTAAATAGTGTATAGCTCCCTGGGAAGCATTATTACACCAAGGATGCTTGAAAAGACCATAGAAAATAATGTTATTTTATATTTACCTACAATTACACACACACACATAACAATAATGTTGAAATATCTATTCATCTTTTCATATTGTCGTCATTCCTTCTCCCTACGTAAAGCCCTATATTCCTATTTCCTCCTTCATTCCTATCACCTGGATTCAGCTAGTCCCCTCTCCAGGACTTCAAAACAGCCCCTTTTCACTTTTCTGTTTTCTGCAATTACTCCAGATTCTATGTTCATATCTGAAGACTTGGAGCTAATGATCCGATTTTAATGAAACCTCATTAGAAACCTTACTTCCTTATGCTACCTCGATGCTTCTTTGTTATATAACTCAACATAAACACAGATTTAAAGATTAAAGTGTGAACATTTTGGGGAGAATCTCATTGTTCTATTTACACTACTCAACTACTTTGCAATAGGTTATAAACAAAGGACTTAGATGGCAAGCAACAGAGGGGAATTTTATACATATTTAGAAGAGAAAACCATGAAGAGTATCAGTAATGAGGAAACAATTCATTCTCCGTGAAAAAAAAGAGAGAATCTTTCTCAGAAGGCCTGGCTATGTCAAAGGCATCTTCCCTCCCTCAGCATAGTGGGGTCCTGGGCAAAAAAAAGAGGAGAAGGAGGCAGAGGACCTAGAAGACATGTCAGCAAAGGTTCCACCCCCTTTTCTCTTCATTGCCACTCAAATAAGAGGTTGGTATGCATGGCTGTAAATATTGACCTTACCATTCACCCACTTCCTTCATTTTCAGGACTGGAGTGGAACTTCAGGTGAGAAATTCCTGCGTACGAGGTGGATGTTCTACCACAGAGGAGTGCCCTCATCCCTTTCTATGTCACATTTTCATTTTGAGAGAGAGTCTTGTTAAGATATCAGAGCAGGTCTTGTCTCAACCTCCTAAATGACTGGAATTATTATGACAACTTTGCTGTCATAGCCATCTACTAGCGGGAGTTCATAACTAGAATGTCTACGGCATTCTTTTAATATTTAGGTAATAGGGTTTCGGTGATTTTCAAATGAGTATATTGCCATCTATCTTTCTGTATGCTTTTATCTATCTATCTATCTATCTATCTATCTATCTATCTATCTATCTACTGTTTTTTGTTTTTGTTTTTGTTTTTGCCAAAATAGGGGTCTAGGTGATGACTCCATATTGAAATTCAGGGAAAGTGCATGCTTAACTTTAAACATAAGGGTTTTCTAAACTACTTTCAGATGGGGGGATTGGTTCATAAAGTTTATTCTTCAAAAATTAAAAATATCTGTTTAAAGTGAGTATGAAGAAAGTAGAATGTAGATGGTGGAAAATATTAGCCGGGCAGTGGTGGCGCGCGCCTTTAATCTCAGCACTTGGGAGGCAGAGGCAGGCAGATTTCTGAGTTCAAGGCCAGCCTGGTCTACAGACTGAGTTCCAGGACAGCCAGGACTACACAGAGAAACCCTGTCTCGAAAAACCAAAAAAAAAAAAAGAAAGAAAGAAAGAAAGAAAAGAAAAGAAAATATTAAAGTCTGTCCCCCGGTCTGAGGAGATTATGAGAAACAGAGAGGAAGAAAAAGGTTAGATAATCAGAGAGACCAGTCCTTTGTCTAGTCTAACTTAGCTCTAGGAAACTCAAGACTAAGGATACTAGTATTCATGGCACACTTCCTCAAAGGAAAAATGATACAGAACAAGACCAAGTGGGTGAAATTCTGTTATGAGATGGTAGAGGCAAAGCACACATATAACAAAGCAGAGAAAGACCCCCGAGCCCCTCATCCTTGGTATGTAAGATGCTCGATTCTCTATGAACTGTGATGAGAAGTGTTGTTGCTAAGGGCAGTGCTGGAACACAGTGCTAGGGATTTAAAACCTGGACCAAGTTCCTGAGAGAACAGGCTCCAGAGGCTCCAGCAGCTCAGATTACAAAACAGCAGATGGAGGTTGATTATGTACCAAAATACACTGGTAAACAAACCACCCAGACCATGTGATGGACAGTGGATCTGAAGCACCAGTGTATGTTCAATAGACTGCTGACTTACTTCAACATCATGAGAACACAGTGAACCTCTTCAAATGCCAGGGGAAAGAAGTGGAGGATGAAAAATGACATTATGTACATCTTACCAAATTTATCTTACCAACGACAGTTCCAAAATCTCTAAGAAGAATCAAGGTTTATAACAGAATGATGTCCACAGAAGAGATGTAACACAAATACTCTCCCAATAAATGGCAAAACTAAGTTGCCCTAGGCTCCCAGAGATCCAGGAAGAATGCAACAATTGAAAGAGATAGGGAAGCATTTTCTGTGCATCTCAAAGTTCATTTATGCTAGATGTTAATTGGGGTCATCTTGTGCTCATAACTACAGCTAAACAGTTCATGAGAATGAATGACTCTGTCATTTACAGAAGACATTATTTTCCAGAATTCCTCCCCAACTTCGGGTATTTACAACCTTTCTACCCTACTATTTTGTGATGTTCATGGACATTGATATACAAGTTATAAAGACCGTCTCATTTAGGGCTGAGCCCTTCACAGTTGATTCTTCTCTGTTCTTTGACCAGTTTAGATTCTCTGTATTAACCTCTGATGAGGACTTAGAGCTCCATTAATCTATGGGCTAATAGAGATACATATTTTGAAGTCTTTCTGGTAGCTATATTACTTTAACAAAATATTAGTAGTAGGGTCTATGATTCTCCCAGTTATGGGTTCTTTGGTAAGATGTACATAATGTCTTGGTGTTCTGGTTTATAGTACCAGTCATAAGTCCCTTCCTGTTAAAGGTGTTGATTATCTCCATAACAATTGTACCACTATTGTACCAATGGACATATCTTGACGGGCCAGCCATTATTGTGATTAATATACTTCACAAGGTTCACAGATGGGTAAACTGCTTGAAAGCAATGGTAGTTCTGAATGAGGAGCTGCACTAGGAGTTACAAACAAACATGTGCTCTGTTAGCTTTCTTATTTGCCTTTATAGTACCCACTGGTATTATGACATCTCGTCAGCAGGAAGGAAGCCACCCAGTTGGTATCATTTTATTTTTTCCATGTACTGTGACTGAAGTGTGTGGTGTCTTTAGCAACAGGATTTTGTCAACAAGTTTTAGTGGGCAGCCAAGAGCAATGGCAGTAGTCCGTATTGTTTTGGGAGAGCTATCTAGGACTTTCTTGACTAACAACTTGACAGAGTATCCCACACTTGGAAGTGGGTTTTTGTTTGTTAAACTGTAGTTTGGGGGAGGAACATTATTCCTCTATGAATGGTGACTCCAGTTAAATTAATTTTTAACTATATTTTTCATAAGTTTATATAAGCATAGATTTCTTTATGGTGTTTTCAAACGTTTTTAGTGTTAGTTATACCTCCCTAGACCCTTCCTCCAACTTACCATCCTCATAACCTTTCCATGTAAATCAGTAAGCTAACACTGGGAGGTTAACTTTCTTTTAATTTCATAAAGGAAATATTATAGAAACTGCTTAAATTGCCCTTTTAGAACCACTTTCAAAATATTAGATTTACAAAATAAGGGAATACCTTATGAATATATTTTTTAGGAGTGATATCTTTGCTCAATTTGTTTTCTGTTTGCTGGACTGTAAACTGAAAAGGAGACTGTATATTTCTTTCAGTGAGCAGGCACTTTTTACAGTGATCATAATGTAAGCTTTGTCTAATCATTGAGTCATGGCATTAGGATTTTCAGACTTTTCTGTTGTGCTAATTATTTAAAACTGCCTCTGGTCTAGCCAACTATCTAAGCTGCTGCGGCTCTGCCTAGCTCAGCTGCCAGAGGCCACGTGGGCACCCGCAGCTAGAAATGGCCAGCCAGAAACACCAGCCCTGCCACCCACGAGATGTCAGCATGGGAGATGGCTCAATCTCCCATGCTGTCTCCCCAAGGCTGGGCATTGCCCAGGCCATCCCGCCATCCACATGGGCCCAGTAGAAAAATGAGACTCTAATGCTTAAATTATTCAAAAGCTTATATATTTGGTAATGATCAGTAACAAGGTAATGATCAGTAACAAGATGCCCATATAATCAGAAGTGTAACCCAATACCCAACCTAGATATACCAACTACCTTTAACTGCTACAGATACACAAACATCTACTCCATCGCTCCTCTCTCTCTCTCTCTCTCTCTCTCTCTCTCTCTCTCTCTCTCTCTCTTTCTTTCTCTCTCTCTTCCTCCTCCTCTTCCTACTCCTCCTTTTCTTCTCCTTACTCCTCCCACCTTAGCTCCTCCTACACTTTTCTACAATTTTCTCTTTTCATTTGCACACTTGGAGATCCCAGTCTGAGCTATTTGTAGGGGCTTTGTGCTGGCTGTACTTGGTGTGCACCTGGTAAGCCCCACTACCTGAATATGTTATCATCTGTTCAGACTGTGGCTTCAGCCTTTCTACCTATTAACTACTTTTTGTTTTTTTCTGAAATTCCCCATGTCTCCTGTTGTCTTTCCCTTCCTGCTGCTTCTCACTGTGAGTCGGTCTTTAAAGCTCTTCTGGTTCTACCAGGCTCCACCTTTTACACTTTTTACACTTTTTTGTCTTCCAGGTTTTCTGCAGTTTCAACACTTTCTGGCCATTCCAGTGACTGTAATTATTAAGTGTTGAATTCTCTTCTTTCCTTGTTGCTTTGACCAAACACCTTGCAGGAAGCAACTTAAGGAGGAAGGGTTTTATTTTGCCTTGTGGCTTTGAGAGTATAATAGCTCATCCTGGCAGCCAAGGCACAGTGGCAAGAGCATGTGGTGGCTGGTCACATTATGTAGTCAATCACAAAGAAGAGAGAGGATGGGAGAGGGACTGGGTTAGAAGAACCACCCCAACTATATATTTAATTCAGTAACACTCTGCATCCAATGATTCCAGGTCTTCTGAAACAGTGCCACCATCTGGGACCAAATGCTCATGAACCTCTAGGGACATTTCAGATCTAAACCACAGGCCTTATTTTGCTTATGAGTTGGGAAATGTCACTGAATCTGAGTCTATTGGACTACTCATTTATGAAAAACATGGAAATTTTAATGCCAAGAATATAAATAAGATTTAACTAAAATATTTCTCATATAAACTAAAAGAATAATTTTTAAAAATTGAAAAATCATACTTCCAAATGTGTCTAAAGAGACAGAACAATGTGCTTATAGTCTGTTTCTTCATGGATATTAAGAAAAAAAAACAGATTTACTGGAATTTTCCAGTTGTAAGAGAATTTGGAAATAAGGATATAAATTCTTGATAAAACAAAGAAAATGAAAATAAGTAAAATTAGTTCTTAGACTGTGTCTCCAGAAAAAGATGTGATGGCTAAGACACCCCTGGAAATTCCTGAAACAATAAGCTATAGAACAGAGTGGGAGAGAGGTGCTATGCAAATGGCAGGTTATTTTTATACCTTCCATAGTTAAAATGCTCCCACAAAGGTCAAGCATTAGTCAAAGATAACAGAATCTGAGAAAAGCAAGTGCTTCCAGCTCTTCCTGGGCCAGATTCATCATCTGGGGGAAGCTTATCAGGGGTCAGGCAAGAATTGTAAGTTTGTGTCAAAATAGTAATATCACAATTGGATTTTTAACTCTTATATACTCAGTCTCTAGAGAATCTGAGTCCTAACCCACAGACATATTTCTGCTTTTGTGGAACAATTGGGTACTGGATTCAAAAGGCATATTAAGGATTTAAGAGGTAAAGGTTGTATTCTCTAAAGCTCATATCACAAGTCAGGGACATCATGGAAAACATGCTAAACTGACCAGGCTTGAAAGCAATGGTAGTTCTGAGTGCGGAGCTGGACTATGAATTACAAACAAATAGGTGCTCTGGAAGAGAATGCCAATTCAATATCTTCTTGCATGAATTAATATTGGCTAGAATATTCCTTTCCTAACATGGGATTACTGAATTCAATTAATCTTAAATAATTCTTACTAAGAGAAATACTTTATATAATTATATTAAGCTCTACTCAGTTTTCTTCTGGATCTCAGCTTAGACTTTCTTGTTTATTTTGAGACAGGGCCTCACTATGTAGTACAGTTTGGCTTTGAACTCACTATCCTCCTGCCTCAGACTCCTAAATGCTAGTGTTTCAGGTGTGTACCACCAAACCTGGCTTGCCTCAGATTTTTGACTGTAAAAGTTAGAAACAGAGCAAGTCAGGAGGAATTTGAAGACAAGTTACTAGACAAATGACAAACTTCTGGAACTTTGCTCTTAGAATCAAGCACAGCACATACCACCAGCTACTAATGAGGCAGGAGGGGGATCATTGTCTCTCTGAAGTGGCCATGTTAAACACTGCTTTATAACAAACCCTAAAAATTCAGTGCTCGTCTTGAATGGATGAGATAAAATCCGCTGAGTCACAGAAACCTAGTATCCAGAATTGCTCCTTCCAGTAATTGGCGTATGATGGTTAGTACCAATTGTCAACTTGACAAGATTCAGAGTAACCCAGAAGAGGAGCCTTAAGCATGCCTGTAGAGAATCATCTTGATTGCATTAATTGAGGTGGAAAATCCATCCATTGTGGGTGGCACCCATCCACTGTTTGGAATCCTGGACTATATAAACAGAAAGAGGACACTGCACAGAAGAAATCACTCATTGCTCTCTGGTTGTGGATTATAGATGTATGTTAGCAGCTGTCTCAAGTTTCCTCTACCTTGAGTTTCCTATGATGAAGGACTATACCCTGGACTGTGAGATAAAATAAACTCCCCATTCTTTCAGTTGCTTTTGTCAAAGTATTTCACCATGGCATCAAGAAATAAAGCTGAGTTGAGCTTCATACAAAGCTATTGGCTTGAAAAGATTATAGATGCCAGGCAAATTAGTTAAATCTAATCATAAATTTCTACCTAGTGTCTGGCAATCTGCGTATTATGTTAATATAAACTTCATCATGAGAAGCAAATTACTTCTGTTTGTGAATTACTTTTTCCTAATGTGTCCCTATAAACTTGAAACATTGTTTGAGCTCAAAGCCTCCCATTAGGAGACTCACTCAGAAAAATGTTCTGATTTCTATCTCCAACCTCCATGGCACCTGACACACCTGATACATCACAAGAGCAAAACTAAAAACATAAATTGGAAATGCACCATCTGGCTATTAAATAGCGAATAGAACGGATTTCTGACTTATAGTATTAATAGAATAGATTTCTCATTAACAGAGTGTTTTCTCATTCTATCAAGGGCACATTATATTTGCAATGATCATTCTATTTGGAGTATTGATATCCCCACCCTGTATATGGCTGCGACAAAGCACAATCTGAAGTTTGACCAACAGAATGGGTATGGATCCAGCAGTGGTCAGCTTTTACCAGAACATGCTATAAAAACAAATAACCCTAAACTCTCAGTGGTTTCCCCAAATGAAATTTTATCTTTTGCTAATGTTCATGTGGAGGTAGAGCAGCTGTGAGTGTGATAGGCTCTACTTGGGTCTTCTTATATGCCATTTTTATCTTCAGATTTAGGTCAAGGCAGAAGCCTCAACTTAAACTTGCTATTCTTGTAGAAGAAAGACAGCAACTATGTCACAACCATATGAAGACTTGAAGAGCTAATAGGGCTAAGTCTGAAACCAGCAGAGAAAGGACTCTTTCACTCCCCAGAACTACTCTTAGTTACATGCCAATGAGCAAGGTTACAGTGATGATCATCCTACCAAAAAAAAAAAATGCTTTTGTTGTAGAAGAACCATCTTTCTCTTCATTAAATGAAAATGTCTGTCTCTCAAGAAGGCACTGTGAATTCTATGGAGCACTGTTAAGCTCAGACTCAAAGTCTGGCTCTCTTGACAGTTTCTTTATCCGATATAGCTTTAGATATGATGTTCTATGTAGTAAAGAGGGATTTTACTGCCTCCTCCTGTTTCCATAAAAACCCAAAGAAACACTGGAGGTATAGAAAAGCATGAGGACAATGATGACCACCCTGAAAGGAGGAGAATATACAAGATGGTGGGACTGTGAGGTGTAGTTTGATAGCCATAGAAAGATATTAAATCCCATGAGTAGCTATTACGAACATCGCTTTCAGTTGGGTCCACATGAGGTACAACCAGGAGAGGTAAGTTGTACCTTGGTCCTCTGACCTCTATTGTCTGGCTCTGAACTCACCCTAATGTCTTGAGAAGCCTGTGGGACCCCAGGAGCATTCTGCTTCCATACCATAGAAACCTGTGGAGAGACAGGAACAACCAGCTTGGATCCCTTCTATACCAGTCCCTACCAACTTGGGTCCAAGCAAAGCCAGAAGAATTGAGCTGTGTGCTGTCCTAACCTCCACTGTGTAACCAAAGGCTCTCCCTGCTTTCCTGAGGAGTCTTGCTTGCATTAAGATTAGATCAGCCAACACCAGTGACAACCAGATGACTAACGAACAGCATAAAAATATAATCAAGGACACATGCTCCACTATGTTCATAGCAGCCATTTTTATAATAGCCAGAAGCTGGAAAGAATCTAGATGTCCTTCAACAGAGGAATGGATACAGAAAATGTGGTACATTTACACAATGGAGTACTACTCAGCTATAAAAATCAATGACTTCATGACATTCTTAGGCAAATGGATGGAACTAGAAAATTTCAACCTGGGTGAGGTTACCCAATCACAAAAGAACACACATGATGTGCACTCACTGATAAGTGGATATTAACCCAAAAGCTTGGAATACCCAAGACAAAATTCACAGACCACATGAAGCTCAAGAAAAAGGAAGACCAAAGTATAGATGCTTCTGTCCTTCTTAGAAGAGGGAACAAAATACTCATGGGAAGAAATACAGAGACAAAGTGTAGAACATAGACTGAAGGAGAGGCCATCCAGAGACTGCCATACCTGGGAATCTATCCCATATACAATCACCAAACCCAGACATTATTGTGGATGCCAAGAAGTGCATGCTGACAGGAGCCTGATATAGCTGTCTCCTGAGAGGCTCTACCAGAGCCTGACAACTAGAGGCAGATGCTCACAGCCAACCATTTGACTGAGCACAGGTTCCCCAATAGAGGAGTTGGAGAAAGGACTGAAGGAGCTGAAGGGGTTTGCAACCCCACAGGAGGAACAACAATATCAACCAACCAGATTCGCCCCCCACCCCACGAGCTCCCAAGAACTAAATCACCAACCAAAGAGTACATACACATGGAGGGACTTATGGCTTCAGCTGCATATGTAGCAGAGGATACTCTTGTTGGGCATCAATGGGAGGAGAGGTCCTTGGTCCTGTGAAGGCTTGATGCCCCCGTGTAGGAGAATTCCAGGGCAGGGAGGTGAGAGTGGGTGGGTAAGTCGGGGAACACCCTCACAGAAGCAGGGGAAGAGGGGATGAGATCTGGGGGATGGGTAGGAAAGGGGATAACATTTGAAATGTAAATCAAGAAAATATCTAATAAAAAAAGAATATAATCAACAAGATCTAAGGCAATATGGCACCACCAGAGCCCAGCTAACCTGCTACAACAAACCCTGAATATCCTAACACAGTCAAAGCACACACACACAAAAAATACCCTTAAGTACAGTCTTATAAATATGATAAAGGCCTTTAAGGAGGAAATGAATAAATACCTTAAAAAAACACAGGAAAATACAATCAAACAGGTGAAGAAAATGAAACAACTGTCCAAGAACTGAAAATGGAAATAAAAACAATAAAGAAAACACAAACTGAGGCAATTCTGGAGATGGAAAACCTAGGAAAAAGAACAGGAACTAATGACAACAAGCATAACAAACAGAATATAAGAGGTGGGAGAGAGAATTTCAGCTGTAGAACATACAATAGAAGAAATTGACACAGCTGTCAAAAAATGCTAAACCTAATAAGATCATGACAGAAAAGATCAATGAAATTTGGAACACCAAGGAAAGGCTAAACCTAAGAATAATAGGAATAGAAGGAGAAGATGCCTAACTCAAAGGCCCAGAAAATGTCTTCAAAAAAGTCATAGAAAAAAATTTCCTTATCCTAAAAAAGAGATGCCTAGAAAGATATAAGAAGCTTACAGAATACTAAATAGATTAGACCATAAAAGAAAATCCCACTGCCACATTAAATGTACAAAACAAAAAATATTAAAAGCTACATGGAAAAAACACCAAGTAAAATATAAAGGAAAACCTATCAGAGTCACATCTGTCTTCTCAACAGAGACTCTAAAAGCCAGCAGGTCCTGGGCAGATTTCTTGCAGATCCTAAGAGACCACAGATGTCAGCCCAGACTACTATATCCAGCAAAACCTTCAATAACCATAGATGGAGAAACCAAAATATTCCATGACAAAACCAAATTTAAACAATATCTTTCCACTAATCCTGTCCTACAGAAAATACTAGAAGAAAAACTCCAACTAAATGAGATTATACCCAAGAAAACACAAGAAATAAATAATTTTACACCAATAAAAGAAGAAAAAGGAAACACACACACACACACACACACACACACACACACACACTACTATTACCACCATCCAAATAACAGAAATTAGCAATCATTGGTCACTAATATCTCTCAACATAAATGGGCTCAGTACCCAATAAAAAAACATAGGCTGAGTGGTTGTAAAAACATGATTTACCATTCTTCTGTATACGAGAAATACACCTCAGCCAGAAAGATAGATATTGCCTCAGAGTAAAGTGTAAAAGGTTTAAAGAATTATTTCCAAGCAGACAGACTAAAGGAACTAGCTCAAATAGCCATTCTAATATATAATAGAATAGACTTTTAACCAAAAGTAATTAAAAGAAATGTGGAAGGAGACTTCATGCTCATTAAAAGAAAAATCCCCAAAGAGGATGTCTCAATTCTGCGTATCTATGCCATACATGCAAGGGCACCCATACTTGAAAAAGAAATGATACTAAACCTTTAATCACACATTGAACCTCACACATAAATAGTGGGAAAGTTCAATACTCACTTTCGCCAGTGTACAGGTCATCAACAGAAACTAAACAGAGAAATAAGGAAACTAGTAGAGATTATTAATCAAAATGACCTAAAAACATCTATAGAGTATTTCACTCAAACACAAAAAGGATCTATCTTCTCAGTACCTCACAGAACCTTCTCCAAAAGTGACTACATACTCAGGCACCAAGCAAGTCTCAACAGATACAAGAAGACTATAGCCCCTTGGATCTTATCAGATCACTATGGATTTAAGCTGGACTTAACGACAGAAACAACAGAAAGCCTACAAACTCATGGAAATTGAACAACTTTCTACTCAGTGACCACAGGTTAAAGAAGAAATAAAGAAATTTAAGACTTCTAGAATTCTATGAAAATGAAAGCACAACATACGTAGACTTATGCGATGCAGTGAAAGCAGTTCTACGATGAAAGTTCATAGCACTAAGTACATTCATAAAGAAATTGAAGAGATCTCAAACTAGCAACTTAATAGCATAGCTAAAAGCTCTAGAATGAAATCAGGCAAACACACCCAAGAGGAGTAGACAGCAGGAAATAGTCAAACTCAGTGCTGAAATCAATAAATTTGAAACAAATTAAGAGAACAATAAATCGAAGAGCTGGTTCTTTGAGAAAATCAACAAGATAGACTAACCATTACTTAAACTAGGTAAAATGTAGACAGACAATATCCAAATTAACAAAATAGAAATAAAGAGGGGAGATATAATAAACAGACACTGAGGAAATCCAAAGAATCATTAGGTCTTACTTATAAAGCCTGTACTCCATGAAATTGGAAAATCTAAATGAAATGGACACTCTTCTTGATAGATTACACTTACCAAAGTTAAATCAATGTCAGGTAAACAATCTAAACATTCCTATAACCCTGACCAATTTTCCTTATGAACATTGGTGCAAAATGCTCAACAAAATAACTACTGGCAAATGGAATCCAACAACACATCAAAAACATTATCCACCATCATCAAGTAGGCTTCATCCCAGGGGTGGAACGGTGGTTCTATATTCAAAAATTAATCAGTGTAATCTACCACATAAACAAACTGAAAGAAAAAAAAGCATATGATTGTCTCATTAGATGCTGAAAAAGCCTTTGGCAAAATTGAACACCACTTCATATTAAAAGTCTTAGACAGATCAGGGAAATACAGAGTATACCTAAACATGATAAAACCCAGGATAGCTAAAACAATCCTGTATTATAAAAGAACTTATATAGCAAGTCAATTGCCAACATCAAATTAAATGAAGAGAAACTTAAAGCAATCCTGCTAAAATCAGGGGCAACACTCTATCCATATCTCTTCAATATAGTAATAGAAGTTCTAGCAAGAACAATAAGACAACTAAAGAAGATCAAGGTATACAAATTGGAAAAGAAGCCAATGTATCACTATTAGCAACTGATGTGATAGTTTACATAATTGATTCCACCAATTCTACCACTTCTATGGCTTGATAAATGCCCTCATCAAAGTGGCTAGATTACAAAATTAAAAACAAACAAACAAACAAACAAACAATTAGCCCTCCTTTATACAAATGATAAATGGGTTAAGAAAAAAAATCAAACAACATCCTTCACAATAGTCACAAAAATATAAAAAATATCTTGGTGTAACTCTAACCAAGCAAATAAAAGATCTGTATGACAAGAACTTCAAGTATCTGAAGAAAGAAACTGAAAATATCAGAAGATAGAAAGAGCTCCCATGTTCAGGTAGGATTAACATAGTGGCCATCTTACCAAAAGCAATCTATAAATTCAATGCAATTTCCATCAAAATTCCAACACAATTATTTAGAGACCTTGAGAGAACAACTCTCAACTTCATATGGAAAAATAAAAAACCCATGAGAGCCAAGACAATCCTGTACTATGAAAGAACTTCTGAAGGTATCACCATCTCTGATCTCAAACTGCACTACAGAGCAATAATGTTGAAAACTGCATGGTATTGGTATAGAAACAGACAATTTGATCAATGGAATAGAATTGAAGGCCCTAAAATAAACCAACATACCTTTAGACACTTGATTTTGAACAAAGCCAAAAGCATAAAATGAAAATAAGAAAGCGTCTTCAACAAATGGTGCTGGTCTAACTGGATGTCTGCATGTAGAAGAATGAAAATAGATCCATATTTATCATCCAGCACAAAGCTCAAGTCCATGAGGATCAAATATATCAACATAAAAGCAGATACATTAAATCTAATAGAAAAGAAATTGGGAAGCAACCTTGGACACATTTGTACAGGGGACAACTTCCGGAACAGAATACCAATGGCTCAGGCTTTAAGATCAACAACTAATAAATGTGACCTCATGAAACTGACAGTGTTCTGTAAGGCAAAGGACACTATCAATCAGACAAACTGACAGCTTACAGATAGGGAAAAGATCTTCACAAACCCTACATTTGACATAGGACTGATATCCACATATTTAAAAAACTTAGACACAAACAAACCAAATATTCAATTTAAAAAATGTGGTAGAGACTAAACAGAGAATTCTCAACAGAGGAATCTCTAATGGCCAAGAAGCACTTAAAGAAATGTTCAATGTCCTTAATCATCAGGGAAATGCAAATCAAACAATTCTGATCTTTCACCTTATATCCATCAGAATGGCTAAGATCAAGAACTTAAAAAAACAAAACAAAACAAAAACATGACATGCTTATGAAGACGTGGTCCCAGGGGAATACTCTTCCATTGTTGGTAGAAATGCAAACTTTTACGACAACTCTGGAAATCAATTTGATGGTGTCTGAGAAACTTGAGAGTAGTTCTACCTCAAGATCCAGCTATATCATTCCTGGGCATATACCCAAAAGATGCTCCAACATATGACAACAAACTTGTTCCACTATGTTCATAGCAGCTTTATCTATAATAGCTAGAAACTGGAAACAACACAGATGCCCCTCAAATGAAGAATGGATAAAGAAAATGTAGTTCATTTCAACAATAGTATACTACTCAGCTATTAAAAATAAGAACATCATGAAATTTGTAGGCAAATGGATTGGATCAGGGTAGAAAATATTATCCTGAATGAAGTAACTCAGACCCAAAAGGAGATGTATGGTATGTACACACAAGAGTATATTAGCCATAAATTACAGAATACCCATGCTACAAGCCACAGATCCAAAGAAGTCAAAAGACAAAAAGGGTCTAAGGGAGAATGTTTGAATCTCATTCAGAAGGAGAAATAAAATTGGCATCAGAGTTGGATGGATGAAGGGAACTTGGCTGGAGAGGGGATAGGGATCAAATGTAGGGAGATCTGAGGAGAGAGGGCTGAGAGAGGAAATGAAGATCAGTGCGGGATCACTAGGAAGTGCCAGAGACCTAGGATGGGGGAGGCTCCAGGGAGGCTATGAGAGTGACTCTGGCTGAGGCTCCTAGCATTGGGCTATATGGAGCTTGAAGTAGCAACCTCCTATAGCCAGGCAGGATTCTTGGGGAATGGATACGGACACCCCCCCCCCCACAGAACCTTCAACCCAAAATGTGTCCTTCCTATAAGAAGTGCAGAGACAATGATATCACAGAGACAGTGGGAATGGCCAACCAATGACTGGCCCAATCCATGAGCAAGAACTAATCCCTGACACTATTAATGATACTCTATTATGCCTACATAAAGGGGACTAGCATAACTGTCCTCCGAGAGAGTCTGCCGAGAAGCTGACCAAAACAGCTGCAGAGACCCGCTTGAGGTGTCAGTGTGGGTTGTACCTGGGGGGAACCATACTCTTCTCTGAGATGAAGGGAGAGGAAGGGTAGCGGGGAGAAAATTGAAGGGGGGGGACTGGAAGAAGAGGAGGACTGTGATCAAGATATAATGTGAATAAATAAATAGAGAAAAAATAAATAAGCAAACAAATAATAACAATTAACTACTAATTAAAAAAAAAAGACCATCAGCTTCCCCTGCCTAGAAGACTAGAAAGCAGAGGCAGCCTCCCATTTCGCATGCATTCTGCTCCTGGTTTGACTTTCTAGGCAGGCCTCTGTGTGATTCTCCTTGGCCACATTTGAATATGGCTTTTGAAATTAATATGAATTCCAGAGATATGAGTATTTATTCTTCAGTACTAAAGGCTGGAGGACCAAAGATCTCTTAACTGGTCAAGCCAATGTGGTCTTTCGCTTGGGGTAATTACATAGAGTAGATTTCCAAGAAGCTCTGGCTCATGGCTGCTGCTGCACTATAATTAGTAATGCCTGTTCTTGTTTTTAAAGTCTAGCTAATGTATTATAAAAACAGTTTTCATTTTATAACTTTTTTCACAGTCGATCTAGCTTTTCTAATTTTTCATGTCTGCTGTTTCTCTGGCTAAGCAACCACTCATCAATTCTCTAGATTAGCTGTATGATGATCTTTTTAGGCTTCTGTACTTATTTACTTTTCCATAGTCTTTGTCATTTATTTGAAGAGATTTCTTGGGAACAACTCAATTTAGCTCTTTGCACACAAAATAAGGATGAACTGGCCTTGTGGCCTAACGTCTTTTATTTCACCAGTTGAGGTTGAGAAGTAATTCCACTTCACAGCTCTGTGCATTTGTGAATTTCTGGGTCATCTTCCTCCCTCTAATATTGCTTATAAACCATGTAATTCTTTTCTGAGCTCGTTTCTTTATTGTAGAATCTTGTCAAATTCATCCAATCACTTGTAACTCATAGTTCCCACCTTTTCTTTTACCTGTTTGTATTCCAACTCATAAGTTCATTACAGGCATTGTCTGCCTATTTTATTTTAATTACAGGCAATGGTTTTACTATTTTGCAACTTAAACTAGCCATCTTTTGTCCCATTACTGCATGTTTCTCAAGTCAGTTTGCATCTTTGGATGCTTTTGCAGCAGTATCCCACTTCATAGTACTGATTTCTGTATCAGTCCATCTTCTGTAGGTTATGGCATAGGAGACAGAACTTATGCATTCCCATGGCTTTCAGGAAAAGAGATTTCCCTTTGGTTACATTGTGTCTGCCTCATTGCAGCCATGCTACTAGCCAGGTCTACTACAAGCATCTTGACTGGTGTCCATAATAGAGGAGCAATGCTAATAAGGAGAAAATATGTGTGAATTCATTTGCATCTAGGCACTGTACAGTGGACATGGAGCAGTGTATAATCAATCTTTCCCAGATTTATAACTTGGGACAAAGGAAAAAATATTGAAGCCATAGCTCAGACAGACAGAGTATCACTCCTAATCACTCAGAAAAAAAAATCTCATGGACATTCTTATGTGATGATAATCATTGTCAGAACCAGAGGTAGGCTATGAGTCACTCAGCAAAGGAAAGGAATAACATTTTCAAGGAAGGGCCCCTATGTGATAACAATAATATATATTGTTATATCTACCATAGAATATTCAATAAAATAGGAATCTAATATCTTCCCCCTCTAAACACTTTCCCTCTTAAATCACTAAGGGATGAACTAAATGGTACAGTTATTTTGGGTAAGAACAAACAATCCATTATTCAACAGATCATCTGAAGACATAATTCTAAAAGAAAAGTCCCTATAGGTTTTCTGAGCACAACAGAACAGAAACATGTTACTTTACATGCACTGTCAGAGTTAAAATAAAATGAATAAAACAGTCTTTTATTACATAAGAATCAAGGCATTCACAAGGAAGGACATGTGGCTAAGAGCCCAGTAAATACTGGATATACAGATGAATTCATTAAATTTAAGTTTTGCTGAAAGTGGGGAAAGTCAATGCAAAGTCATTTGACAATACAGTTTTATTTTGCTTTCATGGATTCAAAATGTTCATAATACTTCAGGATAGTATGATAAGAGACCAGATGGCAAAGATGTCTTTTGTGATCTTCATTAGAACTTCACTTTCTAGGAATTATAAGAAAAGGTAGAATAATAGGTATGTTTGGTTATACCTATTGGACTCTACTTGGAAATCACAAAAGGCATCTTTTGCCTCATTCACATTTAGTAGAACCTTGTCATCTGGCTACTCCCAGCAGAAAAAATATAACATTTGTTTCAGGGTACTTCATGTCCAACTAAATTGCTAAGAATCAATTGTCAAGAAGTGAAAAATAAAACTGTGCATAACTCACAGTCACTGCAATACAGCGAGATGGAAACACAGGTAATAATTTATAAAGCCCCAAACTGTGTGAAATTAAGTAGCTCCAGTTGTTTTTTTTTCATTTTTCAATATGTATTTTCCGTAGTAGTAACAGCTATTGTTTAAAGCTGAAATTAGAACTTCATGTCACTTGAATTGTCTCAGTTGCCCTGTGAGCTCAGACCCACACCCTCCAGTGTGAGGCAAAAATCCTCATTATTATATGTAGGAGCATAGAAGCCACTGCCTGCGAGAGAGATGAAAATTTATTATCTTCTAAGACCTTCACAGTCAACCATGAGTTCTGGCTGGGCCCATCCATATATTTTAATTGTTTACCTCATATTAGCCCTGCCCTCTTCATCTTCATGCTATTAGCTGTGTTGGCCATTAACTACAGAATATATACCTATAAGAAGAAACTGAGCTACTTGGACTTGAATTCTGAAACTTCACAATTGCCTACTGGAAGAGTCTATCTAATCTAATTCTGATAACTCATAATCTCTAAAACTCATGCCAGGCTTATGAATGTGCATTTTGGATCAATTACAAATGATCCAGAATATTGATTATCATTGATAGAAACTATTAAGAAATTCTCACCTAAATTTAATCTCTTTATATCAGCTTTCTAGAACAAATATTTTCTTCTTTATAGAAAACTAAACTTAGTAAACTCACTCTAGCTACCTAGACAACACAGCCTTAGGTACCAGGTAAAGGATTCAGCATCTCCTGTTTAGGACCACCTAAGATGTCCTAGGAAACCAGCTCAAGGCAACTGGTCTAAATGGCCTCAGGACAAGATGGTAGTTGACTCTCGGGTAACGACTTGGTTAATAGAGCCTGTGGCCCTCAATGCTGGTCTCACAAAGCAAAATATTATCTCAATTCTAGTACAACTCATTTCACTCCTGTAAATTGTAGGTTCTTCTACTGAGAGAGGAAATGGAACTGAAAGAAAGAAAGAAAGAAAGAAAGAAAGAAAGAAAGAAAGAAAGAAAGAAAGAGAGAGAGAGAGAAAGAAAGAGAGAAAGAAAGAGGGAGGGAGGAAGAGAGAGAGAGAGAGAGAGAGAGAGAGAGAGAGAGAGAAGAAGAAGAAGAAGAAGAAGAAAAAATATCTCTTCTAAAAATTACTTGTCCCATTGTAAAAAAAATAACTACTAAGAATGATGTAGAAGGCTGGGCAGTGGTGGCTCCTGCCTTTAATCCCAGAATTTGGGAGGCAGAGGCAGGCAGATTTCTAAGTACGAGAATAGCCTGGTCTACAGAAACACTGTCTTGAAAAACAAAACAAAGCAACAAGAACAACAACAACAACAAAACAAAACAAAAAAACCCAAAAAAACAAAGAGGAAATGAAAGAACTCAGCCTAAAATATTAAAATAAAATTTAATAAACAGAATTACTGAAGAAAGACAAAACAATAATGCTGGAAATTAAATTTTCAAAAATCCTCATTAAAAACCTCAGAGAAAACCCCACCAGTAGGACGGATCATGTGAACAGACTATGAGGGATGAAAACAAGATAGAGAAATTGTGTCTATCATTCAATAGAGGTCAAAGGTAACTTTATGAATATATGAAGAACACATAGGAGAGATTTGAGACACCATAAAAAGACCTAACCTTTAGATTATGGGTATAGAGGAGAAAGAAGAATATAATAAGGGCTTAGAAAATATTTTAAACTAAACTGTAGAAGAAAAATTTCCAAACCTAGAGACAGATGTCTGATCGAGTGGCAGAAGTCTACAGGACATCAAATAGACAGGACCATAAAAGAAACTCCTATAAAACACTATACTTAGAACATTAAAACCACAGAACAAAGAAAAAGATATTGAAAGTTGGAAGAGAGAAAGGTCAGACCACTTACAAAGGCAGGCCTATCAGACAACACATGCTTATTCAATAGAAACTTCCAAAGCCTGAAGGACCTAGGAAGATGTATGTCAAGTTCCAAAAGAAAGAATACAGCTGTCATCTCTGAGCATTGTATCTAGCAAAGCTGTGTGTTAAAATTAAAGAAATAAAACCTTTCCATGATAAAAACATTAAAGAGACGTATGACCACTACAACAGTTTTTCAGAAGGTACTAAAGGAATACTGAAGAGAATAATACATACACACAGAGATTGAAAGGTATAAAAAACAATCCTAGGGCACTTAAAATATTAAGAAAAATACTACAAAAGTCAATAAAATAACAGGAATTAATACACATGATTAATGATAATGCTTAATCTTCACAGTCTCAACTCTCTAATAAAAGATAGACTAGCAGACTGGATTAGAAACCAGGAGCTATCTTTTTGTAACCCCCAAGAAACACACTTGACCATCAAAGACAGACATTACCTTAGGGAAAATGATGGAAAAGGCATTCCAGGAAAGTGGAACAAATAAAGAAGCAAGTGTAGCTGCATTTAGCTGTACATTGGTTGTTGCATTAACGTTTAGGACTGACTGGAGAGAATTTCATTTAAAGTTTGGTCATAGACAGTCTTCTCCGTAAGCTTTCAGTGCTCCACGTCAAGGCTAACCATTCCCAGGACAGACTGAGCCACGGAGAAAAGTTCTATCCCCAAAGCAGCAACCAATTGCAGCCTTCCCAGCGCCAGTTCGCTGCCTCAGTGCCACCAGTACCCTCTCAGCCATAACCCTCCCGGTCTGCGGGCCCACATATCAGTAACCCAGTAAAACAAAACTCTTGAAGCGTATAATTAACCAGTCAGGTTTATATATCAACAATTCTCAATTAACAAGATGCCCACACAATAATTTCTGAGCCAAATTATAATGATACAAATTGCCCACCTAGATTAGACAAGTTATCTCAATTATTCCATCCCTATATTAAAAAACAAATCTACCTGTGGCTATTTAAAGCCACGCTGGTTCTGAATCATGCTGCGTGTCTGCCTCCATCTTGGCTCCTCCTCTCTCTCCTCAGAGGCTCTACTCACTATAACTCTTAGCTCCGCCTCCCCTTTCCCTGTCCAATCACAGGACTCCTGCTTCACTAACACTTCAATGGAATTGGACATGGAAATTCCTGCCACATATTAACCTTTCTGTTTAAAAACAAAACAAAACAGTTCTCTTCTCTCAAAATATAAACAGCCCGGGTTAGCTATGAGGCTATAAGTAGTTGTCCATCAGAAATCTGAGAATGACCACACACAGCTTCCAGAGCTGAGACAAATTGTAGAGATAGCTGCCTACCTATACAACTCCAGTAAATCAGGAAGTTGGAGCATCAGTCTTCAGCCTTCTGGCCCAGGATCATCTGACAGACCTTTGAAAGACAGGAGTTAAGGATGAGCCTATTCTGTCTCAGCAGAACTAAGCTGCCCTAATCTGTAATATGTGTTGTTTTTCTGGACAGTATTTTGTCTGTAGATGAATTAAGGCAATTATTGCCAAGTGGCTGTATCGCCACAACTGGAGCAACTCCATTGATGCTCAATTTCTTCTTTGAATCCAAGAAAGGGATGCTGTCAGGAGCAGACTTGTCTCTACAACAAGGGAATAAATAACATTAAGTGTCACATTCTATGGATTTCTGACATTTTTGAAAACCAGTCATCTATGTAAAGTAATCTGAACTGTTCTCTGTTAACTACTGTCAGCTATTTCTAATGAAAATATCTGAAAATACCCTAACAATAAACTTAGAGTCATAAATTTGCTATTTGGTCCTTAACTCACAGGCTTAATCATCTCAGATCTATTTATAATAACAGTTATAGAAAGACTGAGTCTAACCCCTGTACTTTTAAAATTTTTATATCACTAGAAGAAATTTATACCAATGAAACCCTTGATTTTGTATCAAAATAAATTCTGTACCATTTAAGAAATTATGACTTCCACTTAGTAACAATTTTAAAGATTTCTACCAATTGAGATTATGGCTATACCATCGATTCTAGCTATTTCCTCCCTGTTCTAATTATGATCATTTCTACATTCTCTAGAAAGACAACCTATAATAACCCCTTCCAGGCCCAAAGACCAGGGAACTGGGGCAGCAACTCTTCATAACTTCTTCAAGCTGAATATGGGTGTTGAGATATTTTGAAGGGGGAGAGGGTAGGGAAAATAAGAAGGCCACACTAACTATTGTATTAGTCTCTGATGTCTGTGTCCTGACTGGATCTGACTGAAAGTTCAAGACATCAGAAGTTCAAGCAGGTCAGTTCAGCATGTCTGACAAGGAGACTCACCAAGGCTGCACATTCTGTAATATACAAATTTCAAAACAAAGTTGTAGTATCATCAAGGTTTGATTCTCTGGAATCCTGTCCTCTGGGGATCTCCCTTCATCATATCTGATCTGTATAACTCTGGAAGGTACATAGACACTAATCACCTTATCTAAAAACTCAAAGACAAGACCTTTCTCCCACATCAGCATATCCTTAAGTGGGGAACCAGGTAAGCTTATATCCTATCCTCTCTTCCAGAGGAATAATAAAACCACAAGACTCAAAATCACACCCATTTTGAAAGTTAAAACAAATGAATTAAACTAAAATACTGTATGTGCCTATTTTAGACCTTCTCTATTTTACCAAGCAGGAATATAACCCAAGATTTCCATGAAGCCCACGTAGTCAAAATTTTGAGTATCCTGTGAGGCATAATGGAGCAAAATATCCTTCTTGTTATACCATCTATCTGCCACAACAATGCACACCAAAGGCAGACCCAGGTTTCCCAATTTTGTTCACATTTGTTCCATCTCAGTGGCATTTACCCCTATTTGTACACATTAAAAACCAGCTAGGAAATATCTCCCAACTTACATCTACTTTTCAAAACAGTGCTTTGCAAGTTTAATATCTGTTTGCTTTAAAGTTTATCATCAAATTGAATCATTCAAAGCTATTAGAAATTGAAAGAAAACAAGTAAAAGGGAAGGGGTACCTTGCTTCAACTTTTCCAGGCTTCACGGGTCTTCACTCTTGGGTATGTTACATGGCTTCAGGATGCTAAACAAACAGGACACTATCAGAGCCAAGGATGATTCTTTGTCTTCTTTAGCAAGAGACGGAGCCCATGTGTACCTTATAGCTTATCAAGATTTCCAGTGTTTCAGAAAATAAATCCAGGCTGACTTTTATTAAGTGGTTCTGAAATTGAGTTTCTTAACTTGGTGTTCTTTTTTGTTTGTTTATTCTATTATTTTATGTTTATGAGTGTCTGTGTGTATGTCAGTGTACCTTAAAAGGCCAGAAGGTGGCACTGGATCACTTGGAACTGCCATTACAGATGCTTGTGAGCTACCATGTGGGTGCTGGAATTGAACCCAAGAATTCTGGAAGAATACCAATGCTCTCAACTACTGAGCCATCTTCCCAGCTCTGAACTTGGTGCTTTTAAACAACTCTTTCCAGTTTTCTGATGTACGAAAATGTAGTTTCCTCTTGGGATATCCATTAACTTTGGCTTCATCCCAACTTATTGACATGTTTCTTGTACTAAATTTGATCTGAGGACTCCAAAATGGATCTAAATTCCTCAACTCACTGTATGTAACAAGTTCTGGAAAAAGCACAGTCAAATTCACAAGTCAAATCATTCACCATATGTGCTTAGAGACATTAGTCTTTAAGATTTAAAAGGGAGAAAAAGATTTTTCTTGATATTTTAATATCTGTGCCATGTTAAATATTTTTATGCTTTCAAGCTATTTTTCTTATTGCCAATAGGTTGGGCATGCATACGTACTTACAAGTAACCTATATGTTTTGGCTCAAACATACATTATTTATAGTTATCTAGCATGCATGTTATAACTACATCTATATACAATCCTATACAGCAAAGCTTAGACACATGGATAAAATTTCTAGTCAGTCAAATATCAGTATGGTTTATTTCAGCTAAATATCTCATTTCTCAGAAAACTCTGTTGTCTAGCATAAAAGTCCCTGCAGATGTTTTAGACAGAACTAGCCAGGGCTTAATTTTCCAACATTCAAGCATATCAACAGCTAACAGCTACTTCTGACAGCCTGATATTTTAAAACTTTTTATGACACATGAAAATATCTTTTATATGTCTGAAAACATGGCTCATAGCCTAAGTTTTAACCTTTCTTTTCTGTATTCTGGCAAGCAAGTACCTATAAAGCCAGAGATTTTGGATTCCTCTGGCTAGCCATAGTCTGAGGATTTCCTAGAAACTGCTAGATTGTCTATAGATTTGTTAATTCTGAACATGTAGGGTCTCTCTTTTCCTTTCACATGTATTATGAATAATGCTTAGAAAGCAAATATGTTAATGTAGGAAATATCTATTGAATGAGTGGAATAACCCACTGTAGGAAAATGGGGGCACAGCAATGAATAAAACAAACTCTGGAGCCCTCAAATTAGCCATGATCTGGAGCAGGATGCAACTAAATGTCAGGTGGACAGAGTTAATGACATAAATGACTTCCTGAGGCGAGGCTAGAAGACAGAGGTCTCCATCTGCTCCCTGGAGGCAGGAACATGTAGGCTATTGCTTGAGTAGAGAAAGCAAGGGGTCCTAGTTCTCTGGGGTGACTCAGGCACATTGCTAACCAGGTACACTGTTTGATGCTGTATTTGTATTCTCTCTTTTTTTTTTCACTGTCTGATAAAAGTCACACTCATATTGAAGCAAAGAGGTTGAGGCAGAAAAGGAAGAACTTGAAATGGATGAAAAGAAAGGCAGGAATGTCACAGAGGAGTCAAGTCCCTATTATGTCTTGTGACAAATGTATAATTTCTCTCTTTTATCCAGAAAATGCCCCCATTTATCTTTTCTGTCGCTTATTGAATTGAAATGGTGGTATGTTCTACATGGACTGCCATGGATTTTTTATTCATGCTCCATTTACTTTTCTTTCTAGATTGTGAATACTCAGTAGCACAGAACTTATCCTTATATTTATCTCCTATTTTCTACTTTCATTCGATTAAACAGTTTTATTTCTGGAAGTTTATGGCTTTCATGCCACAAAAGAAGAGACAGAAATTAGAAATCCACTTAGATATTCCATTATCTTCTTTCTACTAAGTTAACACAAAATTTGAACATACAATGTTCCTGAACTTAGCCCTCCACTTTCCTTTTTTTTTTTTGTTTTTGTCTAATAGTTTATTTTTTTTCAAATCGTAATTCATTCATACAGGGGTTATAAACACAGAAAGGCAGGATGTGGGGAAGGGGATGACACTGGAGTGTGGGTGTTCAGGGGGAATACAGATATCTTTCAGAACAGGGTATCGGCTAGGTGAAGGTTCAGGGGACAGGTCACTATGACTCTGCCTATGATTCACTTGTCCTTATATAAGTTGGTATTATCTGCCAAGGCTACCTATATACAAGGTCTATGACTACTCAGGCTGGTAAATTTCCAGAAAAGCTGCCTGTTTATAATAGCTTATAGCCCTCTGTTTCAATGTTTTTCCACAGAGACCCAAGACTTGGTGTTAGTATACATGTATGACAGGTCTATTGCTGATTTTAGGCCTATTGCTGATTTTAGGCCTTCAGCGTGTAAGCAGGGATGCCCCTAACATCTCCTCCCTTCTCTAAGTATAGATGGGCTGTGGCTAATCTAATCTTGCGAAGGCGGGGATAGAGGCCTGACCTCCAGTAATTGAGGGGGACCTTGTAATGGCTCCGATCCCCCTGTCGTTGTCCAGTGAGGTATGAGCCATCTGCTTTCCTATGAACAAATGTTTAAGGAGAAAAATAGCCCAAATTGGAGCCGTGCACTTTCTGTCTTTGCAAACATTCATGGGGAAAAATGCCACAAAGTATATAATATCTTGACCAGCTTATGTACATTTTTATAGAAATACTTTACTGAAAAACTTTCAACAGGTTTTAAATTTAGAACAAAGAAGCCAGGACTAGCATTATGAAGGCAACAAGAACACACCACCACACACACACACACACACACACCATACACACACACACATACAAACACCACACTCACATACACCAAACACAGAGGAACCAATGTCACAAAGCTATACGTAATTCTTTTGAATGAGTTGGATAAATATGGTTAACTTTTGAGAGATGAACACACCAATCATTTTCATATAAATGTTTTATTGCAGAGAAGTTATAGTTATTTACATGCTGTAACACATCACAACATAAATTACCAAATATTCCATGGTGGGATGCTGTAGATTCAGATAATAGTTTTAGAAGAACCACAGGTTAAGTGAAGAGACTTACAGCTTTGTTGACTCTACAACTCTCGGCTGCTAAGTGCTAGAAGTCAAAGGCAGTGTGTTGTCAGTCCTACCTATCACCACTCGCATGCAGAAACCTAGGAAGCAAATACAAGACAACTGTCGGGGTTCAATCGTATTGCCACCAAAGCTTACGAGAGGTGGAATAATAATTTATGTTGTAAAGCATTTAATTTTTGCATAAAATATACACTTCTATTAAGACGGATATAAATCTACTTATTTATAAACCCTGGCTTAAAACAATGACAGGGTGCAGCCTGCACATGCACTGAAAGGACAACCTAGCAAATGTTTGTGAGACCTTCACACTGTATGCACTTTCTATTGTTCTCAGCCTGGGAAAAGAGCTTCCAGAATGACAGAGTTCAATTTCTTTTGGTGATGAGTAATGAAAATGAAGCTCTAGGAAATACCCTAGACATTTGTGCTGATTTGTGATGGTGGAGAGTAATCTATGGGGGAGGGCAGACTGTCACTATGGTATAATTTGGCAAATCTTCTGTGAGCCACATGTCAAGCAGGGTCACCCTGAAGTGCAATGAAAGTCAGTGACAGTTGCCTGCTTAATTCTCAGAGGCAAATCTAGTGCTAACAGATCTCAGACACAAGTGAAACAAGGATGTGAGTCTACAAACTCTAAGCTGCATTCACAAATGCTTCTCAAAATAGGATTCTAAAGTCACAGAGAAGATAGGCTTTGATTGGAAAGGCGGGGATGACAGGGATTAATGAAGGCAACAGTTAACAATAAAACCTCTATAGCTTCCAAACCTACCCCACCAACCTGAGAAATGAACAAAGCAAGCAAATGGGCATACCCAGCTCCGCCAACTCCTCAAGTGCTTGCTTACTCTCGAATACAAAAATAAACACCGAGAAAAGTTTGATGATAGACACAAAGCATTAGCACAGCCTTGCATCTACCTTCTGACTCCTTCTCCCCTCCTGCATCCTCCTAGCAAATTCTCCTTGTTGCTCACCAAAGGTAAAACAGTTCCTTTGGCTGGAAATGTCTTGGTCACATAAGTGGTTGTTCAGTGTTCATCATGGGAGAAAATGAAACCTGAGCTCTAGTTTTAAGTGATTCCTCTTTAAATAAAATGTGCCTGGATTTTAGAGTCTCATTCCAAGATCACAATCCTGCCGAGCTAAGTCAGCAACTCAGGATGTCCATGTTAGAGACAGGCATGGAATGCAGGAAGTTCTATAAGATATACATTGATATCTGCAGACCAATCTTAGGCTTTGCATTTTGAGCTAGGTGGCTTGCGAGGACAGTTTGAAGGACTTGTAAGTTCTGGTACTGGGGAGCCTAAGGAACCCATACTACCTATGGGCTTTGAGTAAATCAAGTTATAAAATCTCTTTGGGATTTGAGCCTAGCTAGTTCTGTGCCTAGGTGAAGCAATGAATAAAAGTTTATGAGAATAAATAGTTTAAGGTAATTTAAAATATCACATTTTTGGTATGCATAATAAAAATATATCCATACGATGATCTCGATGCTATCATTAATTTTTCTCTTTATAAAAATAATCCCTTGAAAGTGCTGTTAGGAGCTACCTTTCTGTATTTGTCATGAAAGGCAATTTCCTAGACCTGCAGTATGCTCTCATTCTCAAGGCGTTCCTAGAGTTGACCTCTTCTGTCGGTAACAATGCACAGCATAGTTTCCTCATTCAGCTTTCTCCTTAGGAAATGCTAATGTGAAATACTGAAAGAGTTAAGAAGGGTGATGCATTGGGGTGATCTAGCTCTGACTTGGAACAAACAATGGATAAGTTGTCCTTAACTTACTGAGACATATGACTAAGAAGGACCACTTCATCTCCAAGATTAATAAAGCTTCAGAGTCCCTACAAGAAGTGTAGAACAAGCAACTCAACTCATATTCGAAAGAAAAATTAAGACATTACGACAAGCCATGATGGGAAATATAAGAGTCAAACCCAACTTCACTATATAAACCACAGCCCAAACTAAAAGTTTTCCTCATAACAGTTATGGCTTCCTAAGCCAGAGAAAGCTCACTGTACTCCAAGAATCAACCACACTTGGTAGATGATAGCAGGTATTTGGTAGGTCGCAATGACAATTGAAGAGCTGCAGATTGCATAAATGTGTTGTGTCACATAATATCAAAGTTATTTGCAAAAATTATACAATCTGGAATGCTTGAATATGAGACACAACAATGTACTGAAACATAGATTTTAAGAAAATGAGAGCAATCGTGTATATAAAAGGTATTGGGGTGCATTTAGTTAGTGCTACCAAGGTTAAATAGGTAATGAAGGTCCTTTCAGACGGCTATTTAGAATTACAGTCACATGTAGCTAAGTTTTTCTCATCATAAAATCCATGCCTCTATCTTCCATGCCTCCTGGTCAATCTTGCTTGGGACCATTCAATCCCATGTGTAAAGATGGACAGGACAATGTCCCTTAAACAGGCTGAAATGCTAAGCTGTCCCACACTGTTGATCTGGCTTTTCATGCAGATTCAGACTTCTTTCTTACGATGCATAACTGCCTTTTTCTGGCCTTCTCCGGTCCTTGCCTTCACCTTCCCGCACCATGTGCCATGTTTCCCTAGGCTAACAAAGATTCCTTGGTAATTTGATTTTCAGATCTATTTTTATCAAACTCAGGATTACCCCCTTTCTTCCCAGGGTGGTACACTTTGCAAGTGTCCTGGATCTCCTATTTCCGAGGCCCCGGTATCTTATTTGCACTTAAAGCGGAGGAGGCAGGTACGCTTCTTTCAGCATTTGGTTGTTCTAGGGGCTCGAACTCCCAGGGACACACTTCAGCTCGTGACGCTAAGGGTTGATGGGAATTATTACTTGAGTTACAGGAACCAGGAAAGAGATCCACAGAGGAAGATGTCTGTTTCTCCTGGTTTCCCATTTGGTTGAGATTTTCATTCTCTACTTTTGATGCTACGGCTTTGGGGGGCAGTTCTTCATATTGCCCAGCACACGTATTGGTTGTGTAGACTTGGCTTCCATTCTCCTCTCTGACTCTCCCTGGGAGAACTGGAGTCTTAGAAATCAGACGATTCTCATCTTCCAAAAGGGATGGACTGTGGCTCTCCCAGGGGCACACCTCTGTCTTGTCTATGCTCTTGTGACTGGCTTGGTGGAGGCCTTCAGCTGCCTTAGGCTTGTGGTGGGACTTCTCTTTCAAAAAAGAAGATGGATTTTGTTCCACTTCAGAAGCTGCAATTGATACGTGTTTTTGAGCTTTTGGTTCTGAAGGCACAGGACCAGGGGTCAGGTCATAAACCTCCCAAGGGCACACTTCTCCAATATCAAAATTGTCCTTTATCTGGGTGGGGCCGGAACTCATGTCAGGATTGGCAGTGGGGAGGCTGACCCTCTGCTGTTTCATAATCCCAGATTTCTGGGGCTTTCTTAGCTCCTCCGTGTGACTGGAGTTTGGGAAGATAGAATCTTTAGTCTCTGTGTTATCTGAATTTGAGTACTTTCTGTTTGTCTCTCTCTCTTTCGGTTTCTGGGACTTAGCTCGGTCTTCCATAACTAAAGTCTGGGTTTTGCCAGCCAGCCCGAGTGTCTTCTCCTTGGCACTTGCAATGACACTGAGCGACTTCTGTAACATAGACGTACGTGGGTGCCCGGGCTTCTTCTCAGAGCTGAGGTTGTGAGCACTGGCTGACTTGCAAACCAATGGCACTGACTCTGTGGACTCGGCCTCACTATCTTCTTTGAGCTTTTGTGTCAGTTTTTTACTTGACAGTGACTCCAAGGTTGAATTTTCAGTGGCCTCCTCCTCCTGGCTTTCCGTGGGCAGGCTGCTGGATTCTTCAGTTTGGTCTCTCACATGGTCATATGTGCTGTGGGATTTCTTGAGAGAAAAGACCCGGTTTTTCAGAGACTCCTCCTTGGGTCTCCCTGTGTTCCCTGAGGACTCAGTAGGATTCTTCCGGACAAGGCCTGTCCCCTTGGCCGCACTGTGGTCTGTGCCCTCCTTGTCCTCTTTGGAGCACTGCCTGCTGACCGTCTCTGGGATCTCAGTGATGCGCCTCATAATGGACCGGCCTAAGCCCTTCTTGGAGCACCGCTTTTTCTGAAGGTGGGGGTTGTTTGTGATCATCTTCTTACGCTTGTATATTTCTAACTGGGCATAGAGTTTTTTCAGTTCATCCTGCCAGGAAAAGAGGAAATTTTTAAGAGAGCACAGATTTAGTGTTTCAGACAGAAAATACATAAGTGGTATTTATAAAAACAAGATTGGGCTTTCTCAGGAATTGTAATGATACTATTCACCAATTTCTACTTGTTCTTAACTTTCTAAAAATTCTGTGGGACTTTTTCTTATATAAACATTGACCTTTAAGACATGAAATCACAGGGCTGGTGAGATGGCTCAGTGGTTAAGAGCACTGACTGCTCTTCCAGAGGTCATGAGTTCAAATCCCAGCAACCACATGGTGGCTAACAACCATCTGTAATGATATCTGATGCCCTCTTGTGGGGTGTCTGAAGACAGCTACAGTGTACTTACATATAATAAATAAAAAAATTAAAAAAAAAAAAAAAGACATGAAATCAGGGGCTGAAGAGATGGCTCAGAGGTTCAGTCTGCGCTTCCAGAGGTTCTGAGTTTAATTCCCACCAATCATATAGGTGGCTCATAACCACTTATAACGTTATCTGATGTCTTTTTCTGGTATGCAGGTGTACATGCAGATAGAGTACTCATATACATAAAATAAATAACTAAATCTTTTTTAAAAAAAAAGACACGAATTCATAGGTATTACCCTTGCTTCATGGAGCAAAGCAAGTACTTGGAGTTTTCAACGACTGTAGTCCAGACTGAGTTCAGACTATAATGAAACCCAGCATCCTGACTGCTCTGAACAGTAGCCCTGTGAATTACTGGAAGTATCATGTAGCCATTGATACACCCATGAGTAGCAGAAGGCAGACTGAGGAACAGCAGTCTAAAGCAACTTCTTCCTTCAGAGGTTGTTCCAGTTTTATACATTTTATTAAATAAGACAGCCTGTCTGCTCACAGGGTGGCCTTACTTGCTAAAAGCATGTGTAGCGTAATGCCAGTCACAATTAGGAAGTATGACCAAGGCAAGTGTAATTGTTGGGACAGTTCTGTGCAGCACAATTATATCATGGTTCTACATAGTGGTATTACTTCAGTGGTCCCTCCAGTCTCTCACAGATATCCTCTTCTTCTTTAGACATAGAAACAAGAGTTCACACACGTCTTAATCTTCACATGGTTGTCTGTATCAGTGGCTTAAACTGAACCAATGTGACAAAAGAACAAGTCCATATGGCCTTACCCGAATGTCTTCTGGATCTAGGCTGTGCTCACTCCAGGCTGAATTGATGCTGCTGTTCAGGTAGGATCCAGAACGACCCATGTCCAGCTCATCTTCATATGCTTCTGTTGCAATGTCATCACGGGGATTATTGCTTGAATGTGAAAACTGTAACAGATATATTATTTGAGTTGTAGCCATCAACCCATTGCTAGACAGCACAGCATTTTCTAAGGTGCTAAGGCTAACTTTATTTCTTCATCTTGATGGATTCAATCACAAACCATACAGATAACTTGCTGCCATCCTTGTGATTAGCCTTCCTGGTGTGTGCTAGAGCTATGTGTGAGGCAACATCACTCTGCTCACCCTTCCATTCCAGTTTAGCCCTTGTTTCTTTGTTGGGTTCCCAGTGTTAGTAGACTTTACTCATTTTTCATGATATATTTGCTTTTTGAAAATGAAAACAAAGTAGAAAAGTCGAAAGAGTCAAAGGAAGTCTCCCTAGGAAAAGCAATTTGATATACTTGTGTATAGATGGAAACTGTTTTGATATAACGTTATATAGTATAATACTTGTTCTACCTCAGTGAGAATTTATTCATATATACACACCATTAGCCCTAGAGACAGGAATGTGATTCTCTAGCTCCTGCATGTGGCTTGTGAAAGTCATCTTTCAGAACACGTGGGTAGGGTATGTGATCCCAGACACACATGGGTCACCAGTGGGTCACCAGAATTCTTGGGTTCTACTTGGCACCCTACAGAGCACAGTAACCCGGTTCATAATGCCTCCCTTGCATGGTATTTAAATTAGAATGAAAAATTTCACTGACATTACATATTTCTCCTCAAGCATATTATTTTATCAGGTTCCCATTCATCATAGTTTGATTATTTTCATGTGATACTGTTTAGTGCTTGTCTGTATTTTTCCTTAGGTAAGTCAGGAAGAGTGAGTTGTGTGAGTGACTGAGAGAAGCCAATCAAGCTAGCCACACCTTGAACATTATGTAAATAATATCTTATGAAAATTGAGAGAACAGTTTAGAAAGTGTGGGTCTCTTTTACCAGCTTATCAGTAGTTCAACTATTTCTTTACAAATTAATAGATCATGTTGAGACAGCTCCCCTAGACTTGGAAAGCCGTCACCAATAGTGAGAATACTAATGTAAAGGAAAGCAATGTCAAACTCAGATTTATGCACAAAGAACTGTTGAGTATTGCTTGGGACTAGAATCTTGAGTAATCTTCAGAGTGCATTTGTACACAAGTGTAATAGATCATTTCTTTCACGATACAAAGGGTTTCATGATACACAGTCTAATCAGCTGTGCTGGCTAGTTTATGTTAAGTTGCCACAACTTAGATTCACATGGGAACAGAGTCTCAGTTGAGTCTTTATGAGGTTGATCCATGGGCATGACTGTGTGGCTGCTAATTGATGTGGGAAGGTCTCCACTACTGTGGGCATCACCATTCCCTAGGCAATGGGGCCTGAACTGTGTGAGGTGACGGGATGCTAGATGAAGCAATCCAGTAGCCCAGTGTACTCATTTTTTCTCTGCTCTTGAGTATGGATGCAATGTGACTATTCACTTAAGTTCTTGCCTAAACTTCCCCTTGGTTGCAATGGGCTGGCTTGGAATTTTAGCCAAATAAACCCATTCTTCCCTTGGGATGCTTTAATAAAGAAATAGGCACAAAACTTGAACACCAATTATATGTGTGTATGGAAAAACATGGGAAGCAACAACAATCTGCATATCATAGAACTTCCTAAAAATCCATGTTGACTAAATCTTGTCTTTCAGCTTTTCCTGTGAGATCTGCATGCGTCATGGATTTAAAGATATGAGTGGTGAATGTGGTAGAGACCCACAGATACTGATTACACCACCTAGAGGGCACCTACATGAACAGAATTGTTCTCAACCAAAATCTTTGACACAATTATAAGTTTAAGAAAGAGTTGGGAGGTGGAGCTATCACCAAGGCTTAGAATCTTTGTTTGGCTTGCCCAAGGCCCTGGCTTTGATCACCATAAAAATCAAACACAAACAGGCATTTTTCAGATGTTACACATTTCCTGATTCATCCTTGTCCTTTAGGATTTATCTAAAATCCCAGTTAAATATTTATCTTTCTTATTTTCTTTCCTCTTGCCTCTCTCCTAAGGACAGCCACCAGAAGAGTTTTTATCTCTGTTATGCTTCATCTAAGTGCTTACCACAATCCCTCAATAGTGCATGGTTATCTTTGTAATAGTATTGTGAGTCACAAAGTTATACAGCCATTGCTACTGTTGAATTCCAGAATATTTTCATCACCTCAGAAAGAACTCTGGAAACTCTGACATGACCATTTCTAATGTTTGCTTTCTGTGTGGCACAAACCACAAGTCTACCTTTCTCTTCAGATTTACCAGTTCTGGACATCCCACACAGATGGATTCATATAACATGTTGTGGTCCTCTGTGCTTATCCTTTTACTTGGTATTTTTTTTATAACTTCTACAGGCTATAGCGTATACATGTATTTCACTTGTGTGTGTGTATCTAAAAGCATATTTGTGTATTAACGTGGGGGGTTATATGTGTGTGCACAGGCATGTATTCATTATGTGTATGTTCGTGTATACATATTTGTGTAGTAATGGTGGGGAGCATACTTGTGTAAACATCAGTGTGTGTGCGTGTGCATGTGTGTGTGCGTGTGTGTGCATGTGGAGGCCAGAGGCATTTTGTTCACTTTATTTTTTGAGACAGTGTTTCTCATTTGCATGGAGATTACTACTACATATCAATATATCTGACTCTTTTTAAAAACATGGGCTCTCGGGGTTTATGGTAAGTCATTTACTGACTTCTAACTTCCCCAAGATGCACTAAATTCCTTTTTACTGACAAATATATTCCATTATAAAATATACCATTTATTACTTATACATTTATAAGCTGATCAACATCCAGGCTATTATAAATAATGGTGTTGTAAACATTCATGTACAAGGTAGACATAGATTTAAGTTCTCTTTGTAGATCAGTAACAATTTATAGGAGAAACAGTCTGAGTAGCCATCAACCTAATACATATATAATTTGTACTACAAAGTTTTAAAGAGCTTAGATAAACTACAGTCACAGAGTCACCTATGAAAATACTGTGTTTGGTTGACACAACTCAGGAAGGCAGAAAAATAAATATTATGTCACTTGTACCTGTTTTATTTTTTCAATCAAGTTGAAGCTAACTGTTAAGTGTGAGATGTGAGATAAAGCCAGGACTAAAGGACAAGAAATCACAACTCTGGGGTTGACCACTGTAATACCATGCGTCTCTGTATACAACAAAACAGTGGAGACAATAATTATGACACTATAACTTGTATAATCTACTTTTACCTCAAACTCCGATGTCATCTAATTTTATTCTGAGAAGATATACTTCTGTGGAAACTGAAACTCAGATCAGAACCTTGGCTGATGTGACAGTTCAGAGCTAGTTTAAGGTGAAAGACAATCTAGAATCGACATCTTCTGAGTCCTGGAATGTTATTCTCCACTTCCCTTTGAAAGCCCAGGAAAATCTTAACTAGAATATTCCACTATAGACGTTCCTCTATAGGTAATTTCACACTCATGTCTTTCTACTTAGACAAAAGTTTAATAAATCCCCTCCCAACTTCAAAACCAGACACTCACTTTGTTAAGGGGGAATATTATAAACAAATAATCGTGGAGCATCAAGCAAACCTCCACACTTTGCCCACAGTGGTGGGTATTTTAAGAAGAATAACTTTATGCTCCATCAGACAATTGTCATGCAAGAACAAATGCAATGCTAGAATAATACCTTTGGAATCAGAAGCAGCCCAATGGTGACTGTCACAGTCAAGTGAGTGTGTGCAAAATATAGCATCAGCATCCAGTCAGGCTGCAGTCTTGAGGCGAGCACAAATCTGAAAGGAGGGTTCTTCATGTTAGCAGTCAAAGTAGAGATTTCCATTTCAAATGCTAGCATTCTGGAAACATTTCCTCATAGTGTATTTAGAAAAAGAAAAGGGCAGTTTCTATAGCACATCTTTTCATCTCAGAAAAATAAAGGTGTAAATGACTTTCAGGTTTGGAAGGACTGTAAAATTCTTTTTAATGTGGCACCTACATATTGACCATGTTTTTTCTTTTTTTTATTTGACATGTATTAATATGATATACATATATATGTTGACACATATATATGATGTGCTAAGAATGGGTATAACTTCAAAACAGAAGCTACGAACTGGTAGTTCAGGAAAATTAAGTTACAAGTCACATCTGAATATATTTTTATAACATTATTTTTAAAAGGTTAATTGAAATGAAGGCAGGAAAGGAATAGTTAATTATTTACTTGTCTTTGTGAATAGTGTCAAAACCTTAAATGGTGACAGTGCAATGGGTAAATGAATAGGCTAATAATTTTTGAGATGCTTCCTTATTATTCTTATTTATTTTCCTTCCTTTTATGTGGTGCCCTGTGTGTGTGTGTGTGTGTGTGTGTGTGTGTGTGTGAAACTCTTCTGCACTGTATAAATACTTTTTACTTCTAAGCAGCACATCCAGTAAGAGGAAACCTTTAGATAAAGCTTTGGTGTATTCAAAAATTGTCAAATTGTCTTAAATAATTTATAATATAATATTAAGGATAATTTCTAATTGAGGGTTTTATAGAGTCTTTCTTCAAGCTGGTAAGGAAGATTCAATACTGAAGTCTGCTCTAAAATTCCTGTAAATCCCCAGGTGCATGCACAAACAGCTCTGTTTCAAAGGCCTCACCCCCACACCCAAGCCAGGGATGTTCTTATAAAGGCCTTATTGTAGTTAGAACCCTCCTTTTAATTTTCCATAACACTGTGCTTTTCCAAATGCTCAACATGCTATTCTACTGCTATAGAAACTGGAGAATAAAATTTTGTTTCAGTGATATATTATCAAGTTATACTATTATAATTAAGTTATATTATAATTATCAAAGTTATATTATTAAGATTTATTGTATTTTTGTTTATGTTTATATGTGAATATAGGCAGGAGCCTGTGGAGGCCAGAAAATGTGTTGGGTTTCCCAAGAGCTGAACCTGTAGGCAGTTGGGGGCGTAAAAGAAGCTTTACCTGTGTTTTTAATGTATTTAATGTGTACTTTATACAAGGTGATAAAGTTTTCTACATGATTTTCTCCTTGAGTCATATGAAAATTTTAAAACTCATTGTAATGGGACAGTCATAAGCAGTAGATGACAGTCTCGAAGGCATGTATGACATGTATTTACATGTGCATTCATATGAATGATTTGCCCTAGAAAAATGATAAAAATGCAGTCATTTAGTGGCCGTTGTAAATTTTGAAGCAGGAAGGCACATACGTGGAAATGGATATGTGTCTATAAGCTGCCTCTTTAAGGGAAAGCCTATACAACACATGTATGTGCTCCACTTAGCAAGCTATCTTCTATACCTAGAAGGGGGAGTGTCTCCATACACTTTAAGTGAAAGCTGTGACTTTCCAAAATAGTACTCTGAAATAATGCTGACATTAATTACTTTCGATTTAACCAGCCTTAACCCACTGCCAGGTTGTAGCTCTGGCTGGAAATACCTCGAGAAGAGCTGTACGGCAGTCATTTTAAAGCTTCAATTTTAAAATGATATTTCAGCCTTGCAAAAATAGATATAAAATGCAAGAGCATAGAAATATTTGAAAGTTGTGCTTAAAAATAAAGAGAACAAAATAGGTCTTGCAGATTCCTGGAGGGTTTCTTGTGCTAGCTCTCAGAGTCAGTAAAGGACTAGGGCAGAGCAGGGTCTTTGCTCACTTATCTTTTCAGTTAGTTCTTTGAAACTGGTTTACTTTTGTGTAATCTTCCCATTTTGTAAGAATGTAAGTGAACATATGCATGATAAACTTTCATGCACATGTATGTACAAACATATTTGAAGCAGAACAACAAAAACACATGTTATATCGATGGCATGCCTCTCTTAATACCAGAACTTTAGTCAATAGGACTTATTCAGGGAAAAAAGACTAAAACAGATACTTGTGATTAAAATGTATCATTATTGATATTTTCCTGGAATTTTATAAGCATCAGTGTGTTATTGATTCCATGTGTGAGTAAGGCCTTGAAAATATTTGATTTTTAAATATTACTTCTATTACTTTTCTCTGCCCATGCTCTAAGTCAGTGTTTTATAGATCTGTTTATCTATAGATCTACTTCCTCCCCTTATCAGAGGGGAAGGGGGAGGGGACATGAGAGGGGCTATTTAAGGGGGGACTGAGAGGAGGAGAGACTGCGATCAGAATGTAAAGTGAATCTGCTGTGTGAAGCTACAATTTCATTCATTTGTCCTTTCTGGCCATACAGATTCACAAATTTGTAATTAATCAAACATATGCACATATGTAAAATACCTAGAATGGTGTACTACTGTGTTAACAGTGCTTATCTTAGGGAATATGAATGGACTTCTTTCTTAACTGTTTTATCATTTTAACACAGTGACTATGTGTTGCCTTCTTAATAAAATACCTTTGAAATTTTATCTAAGAATCAATGTAGTTGTCTGTTGGTGGAAGGACCTAGGCTGGTTTACGTTTCCAAATCCATTAAAAATCATATTTAGGTGGTAAAACCAAATGAAACCATCTAAAGTAGAAAGGTACATTCATGAAATTTCTTCGAGCTTTTAAAATTTGAACAATTTGTTTCTATGAAGGCCGGCAGCTTATTGTGAAGCAAAACAGAAAACCCCTTTCACTCCTTAGTCCTATTGCAATAATATCAGGCCTGGCAAACCACCTATGAGGAACTTTTAAGTCTCTATGTGGCTTGTAAATAGAACATTTGACTTGCAGCTAGTTACAGAGAGGCATGCTTGTTAACTCTTAACACTTACAAACTTGACGCTCTGGAGACTAATAACAAAGAGAGACGTCACTTGGAAGATAACACTTAGCTCTATCCCATGAGACCGTGACAAGGTCTTCTGCTCTGCGATGTCCCGCATTCCAAACCTAGGATATTCTCTACTCTCAGGGGACTTAAGAAGCCTTCTCCCTCTCCCCTCCAGGTCCCCCAATCCTTCCCACAGCTCTTCCACAAGACACCTCAAGCTCTGTCTAATGTTGGGTTATGGGTCTCTCTGAATCTGCACACTGTCCTCTGCTCCAATCTGCAAGCATAACAGTATCATTAATAGTGTCATTGGTGCTTGCTCATGGGATGTGTCTCAAGTAGGGCTAGTCATTGGCTGGCCACTCCCTAAGTCTCTGCTCCATCCCCTGTCCCTGAACTTCTTGTAGTCAGGACAAATTTTCCAACAAAATCAACTATCCTGGACCCTTAAGTGACCCAGAGACTAAAACTAAACCACCAACCAAAGAGCAGGGACTGTCCCTGACTCTGTTGCCTGCTTGTGGATCTTGTTCCTCTAACTGGAGAGGATGGGGCTAGTCCTACAGTGACTTGGTGTGCCAGGGTGGGTTGGTACCCATGGGGCTCCCCCTTATCAGAGGAAAGGAGTGGGGGTATGGGACAGGGGGTATGTGAAGGGGGAATGGGAGGAGTGGGGCTGTGATCAGGATGTAAAGTGAGTCAATAAATTAATTAACGGAGGAAAAAAGCCTTCTCTCTTGGCTTTACTTTAACCTCATATTCTGTTCTCCTCAACTTTCTGACACATTTTTATTTTCTTCTCATCTTTTATTTCTCCATTTCTTGAGCTTCAGAGAGAGAAAGCTGAGCCAGTTCCCCTGACTCCTGACCCAGATGGGGGTCCAGGGCTACTGGACAGTAGATAACTTTTTGTTATCCTTTTTTGTTTACAAGTTTAAGAACTGCAGCTGCCTGAAGTGTCAACTTTTCTCTGGCATCATTGGCTCCCAAAGGCAGAAGTTAGTATTTTCTGAGTTCTCATTCAATGAGAGACAAGCACTCAGAGAAACTTCTACACATTCCCAGCCTCCTGTTCCACCCTCAGTCTAGTGAAGCTGAATATCAGCAGGGGAGTAAACCCTAATCCTTTCATCAGGACAAGAACAATCAACATTTCTGATGTACTTCCAAGTGTATCCTAATTTTCAGTATTTTTCAAGCAATTGGATGATGTTTGTTTGTTTGTTTGTTTGTTTGTTTTGGATATAACGCCAGGATACCTTTTGTCATCTGGCCTCTAAGATTTCCATCTCATTTTTAAATTATGATGCACAGGAAAGGTCTCAGAAGTCAGATGCACATTGTTTCATTTGGAGAGTCTGCCTCCTTCCTACTCCCCTGTTGTAAAGATACATGAGACAATCACAGACCAATGGCTCAGACATCACACTTAAGGCAGGAGGATACCAGGAAGTCATGCACAACAATCCAGTCATCACACTGAGCAGAACTCAGTAGAGTGCCCCCCCCCCCGCCATGAGTTCTCTGAACACTAAAGGTTTGGAAGTCTAGACCAGCATATAAATATGAATAAAGGGGGTGAGAACCTATAGCTACTTTAGCATACATGTGTGTGCTGTTTTACATCTCAGTGATTCAGTAAAGCTCATTTGTATCTTGTAAGTGGGTTTACATATTATACTAACATGGAACTAATCCACAAAATAAATGAAGTAAGAATAAAGAAATCCCATCTGAAGAGAATAAGAGCAACTAGAACCATCTGCCATCTCTGCCACAATCAGGTGTTCATAGAGCATTATCCTTCTTAAATATTTCCTTTACTCATCTTTTCAAGTTTTGCTACTTAAATTACAACACACACCACAAATGCAACAGCTTTTGCACCACTGCTAAGGATCACTCACCTAATTGTGTGGAATATAGCTGTGATAATGAGCTCATTGTGAACTGCGACAGCCATGTAGCGTGGCTCATGAAATGCTGAAGGGACAGTCCGCACTGCATAGCAGAGATAAATGCCCCACAAGAGGAATAAAAATTCAGCTGTGAGAGGAACAAACAAACAAGTCCTCATTAGCTTCACAGGTTTAAAAAAAACCAGAAAATTTAAATTCTTCAACATGCCTTTTGTTACAGAAACAATCTTAGATTCTTGCAAAGTTCCATTCACATAAAGATACTAATGACATGCCTTTAATTTTTAAATTTTATTTGGGGTATATATTTCCAGAGTTCTCCTCTGCTGCTGTCATTGTTTATAACACAATTGGTATTCTTATTGTTTTGTTAATATGTAGGTTTTATTCCCTACCATGAATGTGAAATGATTTTTTCCCATTCTTAGCCCAGGTTTATGGTATTCAGAGAGTTTGAGGCCTAACTCAGGAGCCTACACTGCCTCTGGAAATGGAAGTTCCACTGCAACAACCCAATTCAGGAAGTAAAAATAGCCGCTTTCGGAGATGTGGGAGCACAGGTTGCTAAACACTCGGTGGCATATTTTACAAATGAAACATTGTTTCTTCACACATGACAGAAATTTTATCTTTTGTGAGTGGAGTATGGAAAGAGTCATAAAATCTGCAATCACCTTGTCGGCCCTTTGTTGCCCTTTGAGGTGCAGGTACAGTGTATCAGCTAAGAGTGCCTAAGTCTGAGCCTGGCTCTCTTCCCTAACTCAGGAGAGCCTCCGGCCAAGGGCTGATCCTCTTAGGCCACGGTTTCTACACCAGGAAAAGGAGGCTCATAAAGTGCACGCTGAGGGTCTGAGGGGATTATTTACTAACTAGATGAGCTAGCGTACACAAAGCACTTAACACAGTTTACAACTCAACTCTTTTCAAATACTAAGATTCTCATTGTCAGTTTTGCAAATTGATCATTGCTACTTTTTTCTTTTCTGTCCTTTTCTGTCTTACTCTCTCTTTCTTTCTTTCTTTCTTTCTTTCTTTCTTTCTTTCTTTCTTTCT
>NW_021604604.1:1187563-1242300 GCF_004785775.1 Grammomys surdaster
TCTTTCTTTCTTTCTTTCTTTCTTTCTTTCTTTCTTTCTTTCTTTCTTTCTTTCTTTCTTTCTTTAATACAGACTCTTACCTCCATCACAAATCACCGGAACCCAGGGATTCCAGGCATGTGATACCACAGCCTGTTTGAGCACTGCAATTTGAAGCCACTTGGACTAATCCACTTCATCTCTCTTAGTAACATGACCTTACTGGAAAATCTCATTTAACTGCTGAGAGCGAAAGCTATCCCATGGAGACACCCTACATCCAAGGTCACCCAGATGTAACCTTGCACCTGAAATGCTGATCTCCATTCAAAGCACTGACTGTCCATCCACAAGCCAAGCTGCTCTCTCTCTCTCTGCCAACATCCTAGCTTATTTCTAGCAGAATTTAGACATTAGACACTACTCCAATTACTGGAAATCCTTTAAATAAACCAATCTGCCAGGGGCTATGCTTAAATCCCTGACATGGACAAAAGCCAAAGAAAGAAAATAAACTTCACTTCAAATCCTCAATGAGATTTAAGGTAAATCCGAATTATTCAGCTTGATGGCCGCTGGCTGTGGGTGTGAACACCATCCCCAGCCATTGAAATGGGGAGAGTAGGAAATAAGACCATCTTTATAGGCCTCTTCCTTTCCCAACTTTAATAGTACAACCTTTGTCACCGAGTTTGAAATCTTAGAGTCCTGTACATTCTACATTTTAAGCATGCACATGTACTCATGGTTCTCAGTGCTTGTTGCCTAAAACTCTATAACTGCCTGCTTGTTGAGCCTATCTACCCTGTCTTAGTTCACTCACCATAACAGTGGTAGGCAAGTCATTCTGAACTTCCATTTTGATCAAACCAGAATTTACATAAATATTTGCCAATGATTTTGGGTTAATCTATTTGCATTTCTACTGAAAGGTTTGTTCGAATCTTTGAAACATCAGAAGTGATTTCTGTCCCAAACAAGGGAGATTCCAAGGGTCCTCCTGAAGGGAAAACATGCTCTTAGTTTCAACATGTCCTTGCTGACCACTGTCGTGTTAGGTACCCACACTACTTTGAGTTCTTGTATTTTGTCTATTTACATCTTAGACTCTCACTTCTTGTTTGGTCTCTGAAAATCCATTTATTTGATGGACATCAATTACATCTCCAAATCTTCATTCTTCATCCTGATACCCATGGCTTCCCATAACATGACATCATAGTGTTCACTTGGTCTCCTTCCCACTGTGAGCCCAGAATAAGCTCTCTGAGCTGACCCTTTGTCCTCTGAACACTATTGAGATTGATCTTTTTTATCTAGCAAGATGGCTCAGTGGGTAAAAGTGTTCTCCACAAAGCCTGCTTCTCTGTGTTCAATCCCTTTAACCCAGAAAGTAGAAGAAGAGCATTGACTTCTGCAATGTGTCTTCTGACCTCCACACCTATGCAGTGGTGTGCACACATAAGCCAGTGCACATGCATGTACATGGAATAAATAAATATATACTAAAAAAGGGACAGTATCCTTCTGAATTCTCATTTATATTATTGATCCCACTGATAATATTCTCTTACTCCCAATTCCAATTCTTCTTCTTCCTTTTATCTGGAAATACTAAATTTAGCATTTTTGAAAATTTCCTGTAAGACTACACTATATTTTCACAATTTCTCCCTCTTACATCTTTCTAACTTGCCCAATATTCTCCCTCTCAAAAACATGACTTTTCTTTTATGATTTTTGTTTTGCATATATGTGAATGCATGCCCAATTAGTGCTGCCTACACAGAAATGCATTTAGGGCTGACTATTTAGGATTGGGCAACCTATCAGGAGGTTCATCCTTGAGGGAAACTGACCCTCCCTCTCTGAACAGCTATTGACTCTGCAGCACTTCTGTGAGTAGGGACTTCATCTTCTTCCTTGTCCATAAACCTTCTGTGTGGTTTCTTCTAGCAAAGCCTATAACCTCCTTTTTTCTGATGCTTCCTGATCCATGAGTCTACTTTGCTCAGGCAATCTTTGTAGAATTTATTTTGCATCACATTTTCCTTAAGAGGCCTGCGAATGACCTGGAAACCTGATTGGCATTGTTATTAACAGTCGTGACCACTATCAGCACATACAACATGTGTATCATTGTATTTGGAACAAATGAGTATGACATATGTAAATACTTCTAAACAACTGTAGCACACAGAAAGACCTCCTGCTACAGGTGAAGGGTGCGCATGTAGCTGATAAAGTAGCATTTGCTGCCATTCACGGCAGTGTTTTTATATATCACCATACTGAAGATTTTAAAGGTAGTCATCAGTTTAATTAGCATTCCACAATGGAGAATCATATTTAAAAACAGAAAGCAAAATAAGATTTCTCATAATAGCTAAGCTAAACATTAAAATCATTTCATTAGCAGTATCAAACAATACACTCTCAATGAAAAACAATTTATTATTCAAAGTACCAATTAAACTAAATATGAGATATAAAAGTTGTGCTTAGGCAAAAAAAAATTCAGTTTCATATAATTAACTTCAGACTAACACTGCAATTAGTAGAAAAATATGCAGATGTTACCAAATTCTGCAGATATTACGTGGGAGTTGAAATATGTGTTGGGGTTCTGCTTTCAAAAATAGTTTCTTATGTTAAAGGATCTCTACAGGAGGAAGGAGTGTAGTTATAAAAGGAATTGCCTCTACATTTAAAGACCCAAATATGGTTTAAAGAAAAATAATGTGTTTTATTTTCAATCTATAAAGTATAACGATATTGAACTCCCGTGGTTCTTTAAAATTAACAAATAAGAATGAAGATTATTACAAGTTGCTTTTTCAAAAGGCTAGGGAAAGCAGAGAAGAATTCATATCAGTTCTGAGACACTAAAGATGTCCTTTGTGATATGAGAACTCCCACCAAGCCTAAAAGAACAGCTTCAAAGTACAAACACCATTCCAACTGTGGTGCCTCTTACCAAGGTGTTGAGGCACCTGTGTTAACACCATGCTACCCCTTTTGGCTACATCAAGTAACTTCAAATAGGAGAAATAAATACATTATTAATAAAATATCTAGTGTTTTATTGTTTCTCAAGTGTTTATTTTAATGCCCTCTTTCCTCTTGAAATTCTGTTCACTTAGAATCATTTATGATCAAAGTAGAATGTATTTATGACTCTGCTAGGAGGAGCCCAGAGTTGATACCTCAGAGGACATTGTAAGTATGAAATCAAACAGCATAAGTCATTCTTGTGATTAAGGATGGGGAGAGGGCTCACTGGTTAATGCACTTGCTACACAAGCAAGAGGGTGGCAGCTGTTCTAATCCCCTTAAATGTCTGGAAGGTGTGAAAGGTCTAGCCTGGAAATAAAAGAAGAGACAAGAGATTCCCATCTCTGAAGCAAGCTGACTCTGTGTTAGAGAGACCCTGCCTCAATAAATAAGATGGAAGCATTCCGAAGAAACGTTCTGGACACCAACCTTGGGCCTCTACAAGTATGCAAACACACGTGTGCCCCTGCACATGTAAAAATACACACAAATACATATACACCCCCCTCCCACATACATACCACACTCATGAAATGAGAAGAAATTCTTGAAATTATCTGAAAATCCAGAATTATGGGTTCAACAAGCACATAAAATTTGTATTTTGGCTGCTTGACTTGTCTCCTTCCTTTGGTTAAAGTATAACATCCTGTGGGTTACAGAAAGAATATGGCCACTCTGACACAGTTACAAGTAGCTACATGTGCCTTTGTAGTATGAGAGGCTTTCTGCTTGTCTGTGACTGCCACATAGTGGTGTAGGGTGAGCTGTTGATATTCTGATAGCCTTAACCTGTGTATATTAATCATTATTAAGAGAAGCATCCAGAAGCGGGTATATATTGCTATACATTTCACAGATGGACCAAAGAGACTAGAATGTCTCAGTACTCTGGAAGCAAGAAATTGCATGCCTCAGAAGAACTATAGTATGTGCCTGCAATAACCCCACCTACTCCACTTGGACTCGGTGATCAGCAGTGTAGAGCCCTTGGCTGTTGGGAAGTGCTGTCTAGATTATATCCTAGGTCTTTTGCTCTGCTATTAAGAGAGGAATAGACAGAGCACTCAAAATAAATCTATGAAGCAACAATCACTTGTATGTTAAAAAAATTACTATATTCATTAGAGTTGAACAGATTGTGGTGATTAGAGTCCTACTCAGAAGCACATTGTATCCTCCATTGATCTGATTTCATAGCCTACATCTGTTAAATATGCCAAGGATTGTGCTAGATGAATGTTATATCTTTACTATGCTGTGTGAATGTTTTATTAATATAACAGTGGCTCCTGAAGGAGTCTGGAGGAGAATTTCTGAATGGCAATTTTCATACTGGGGTCCAAAAAAATTGATGGGATCGATGAGGAATAATATGGCTAGCCACATGAACACTAACAGTCTCTATGGCTATCACACCAATACTAACAGTCTCTATGGCTATCACACTAACACTAACAATCTATATGGCTAGCAACATGAACATTAACAGTCTATATGGCTATCACACCAACACTAACAGTCTATCTTGTATCCACACCAACTCTAACAGTCTGTATGTATATCCACACAAACACTAACAGTCTCTATGGGTATCCACATGAACACTAACAGTCTCTATGGGTATCCACACCAACACAAACAGTCTATATGGCAATATAAAACAACACAACAATGGTATATATGGCTATCCACACCAACACTGACAGGCCCTATAACTATGCACATGAACACTAGCAGATAATGTAATGATTTGACTGCTTAATTCTCTTACCCACTCACTAATTGCTAGGAACCTCTCTGAATAATCAAACATGTTCACACTAGTTTTTACTTCCTGTTTCCCTTTTCATATCTCTAGAACCTGAATCTGTTTTCTTTACACCATCCTTGAATCTCCTGTAAAGCAAACAAACAAACTAGAAAACTAACTAACTAAAAGTGACATTTGCCCCATTTTTGGCATATATATTTAAAAATTTCAGAGTCACAGAGTCAGCAAAGCCCTAAGAAAAGTTGAGACATCAGAGCCTGTGACACATACTAGACATCATGAGACAGAATGAGTTGAGAAACTTTCAGGGTATGAGGTTAGGGTTAGTATAGTGAGTTGTGCCTTTTAGAATGTTCTTTCTATTTCCAATATTGTATGTTTTACTGAAGCATTGTTATTATGAGGTGTACTCATATCTTAAAGGCTTTGCCTCCACTCACGGCACCATGGAAGGTGGTGCAACCTACAAGAACAGAGTTTTGGTGGAGAGTTTACTTATTAGGGATAAGCCTCTGAGAAGGACATCATGGGATCCTTTGCGTCCTACCTTCCATGAGACAAGTAACTTCTCCCTGAGATGGGCTCTCACTATAACGTATTGTCTCTCTACAGACTCAATAGTAATAGGCTAACTGACCTTAGACCCAAGTCTCCAAACTGAGCTAAAATATACCCCTCACCTCCTCTTTCATTTGTTGAGGTCTAGTCTCCCTACACAGTCCAGCTAACTCACCATGTCACCAAAACTGGACTGAAACTTGCAGGCCTCCTGCCTTAGCTTCCCAACAGGTGGGATTGTAGGTCACCACATATGGCTGACCTTGTCCTCTTTCTTTTTGTTGCAACACATGGTCTTATGTAGTATCTAGTAGAACAAAACCCAAGAAGAGCTGGAATATCTTAGAAGAAGTGGTGGTCATCCTTGCTATCTTATCTCTTTCTCCATGTCTTATTCCAAGGTAGTATCTTCCATTATGTGTTTGTGTCTTTGTTTTCATGTATGTTTGCAGGAATATGTGTTATTGGGTATCTTTCCTTAGGCATCCTGTCTCTCACTGGTAAGGAACTTGCCAAATAGGCTAGGCTGTCAGCCAGTGAGCCCAAGAGATCCTCCTGTCTCTGCTCCATAACTCCTAAAATTAAGGCAACAACACTTTATCTTTATATTCTTGATACTATATAACTGACTATTGCTCAAAGTAGAAGTATGTTTTAAAGAAAGTGATCAATAAGAACAAAACCCTGCTCCAATTGTTTTGAAAACACATGTTCAACCCTCAAAAAAGCAGCCAAAAAGCCAGACAGAAAGGTTTCTAATGAAGTGTAATCCAGGACAAGCTTTTATGTTTGATTGGAAATGGAAACCGCATTTCAAAAACTGAAGTATGCAATGAAGTGTAGATTAAGGCATATGGTGTTTTAGAATAAAAGAAAATTTATATACAGGACTTAATTCAAGAATGTTGCTCTGAGTCAGATGGGAAAAGGTCTAACCCACTTTCTTCAGTGCTCATTAACTGCTCTTCTTCATTTTACTTCCCAGAATGACACCTAGGCTTCTAGGATATTTGTTGAAATTCTTAGAAACAATTGCTACCTTGGGATTTCTTTATATAACTCAATAAAAGAGTAATTGTATTTTCCTTCTAAACATTTGCATAGAACTAATTAAATAACAGAACACATTGGCTGTTTCACTAATTTAAAATATACCAGGAAGGAGGAGAATAAGGAAGAGTGTGTCAACAGAGGGGAGAAAGTAAAGATCATGTTTGCTGTTGTGAGAAAATGCCATGTGGTATTTTGAACAGAAGGCTAACTGGTGTCAGAATTCACTGAAATCAATACTTCAAAATTCCTCACTGGAATGTGAATGCAGGCATATTATATCTATTTACTTATGATTCTGTAAACAGTCTCTCTATCTCTGTCTCTCTCTCTCTCTCCCCCTCTTCCTCTCCCTCTCCCTCTCTCTCCATCCCACCTCATCTCCGTTTCCCTATCCTTTCCTTCTTCCCTCTCCCTGCCCTCTGCATGTGTGTGTGTGTGTGTGTGTGTGTGTGTGTGTATTTGTGTATGTGTGGTGGGAGTGAATGGAGGCCAGAGGCTTAATACTGGCTTGCCTTCTTCATTCCACTCCCATTCTATTTTTATTTTATTTTTAATTTTTTATTGGATATTTTATTTATTTACAATACAGATGTCATCCCCTTTCCCCATTTCCCCTCCCTAGGATCCCTTATCCCATCCCCCCTCCTCCTTTATGCTTTTATACCCTTTTAATTACATGTATGCATTAAGGTCAGTTCTAAGTTGAGGGTCTAGCAATACAATAGATAGGATACAATAGATACAATAGATAGCAAATAGTCAAGGAACAAGCAAGACAATGAACACAAATAGTCAAAGAAAAAGCAAGGCATTAAACCCAATTATGTGAACACTCCCATGATCACTGTTTCTAAGGGCTTATCAGGATGACCAAAGTATCTGAGCCTACTTCCCCGTCCTAGCCCAAGGTCATTTTCATGTCTGAAGCCTATTTCCTTGTTCTAGCCTAATATTTAGATTCCTGCCTGACATTACTTCTTTGTTGTAGCTTAAGATTTAGACTCCTACCTTAAATTACTTTTTAGCATATGTATTAAGGCTCTTTTAACTGTCAAGTTAAAAGTACTTCTGCTTCTTCTAAAGTATTTATTGTAAGTTGCATTGATTGGAGACCTTCTAATTGTGTTTGTGTTTTGAAATCCAGCATGTCAGTTATGGAGATCTATCAACCAGCTTTTGTTTTAGTGCCCTGAGTATCACAGAACCTTGGTATTCTAAAAATAGCTTCCATGTACTGGAAGAAATGAGTCAGGCTTTAAACAGAAGCAACAAGGTAGTGGGTTTGATTATTGGTGGTGTAGCAGCTTTAATTACATTAATTGCTAGCACCACTGCTTCTGCAATTTCTGTGACACAAGACGTTAAGACAGCTACTTTTGTTAATCATTTAGCAAAAACTGTTACTAATGTGTTGAATATACAAGAGGATTTAGATAGGTATTTGGAAGAATGGATTGATCCTCTTATCCTATTCAAATTACTGGAAGGAGGTTCAGAATTTAAGGGAAAGGAGCCATCTTGAGTGTCATGTCAGATACCATTGGATTCATGTTAGTTCTGCAATTTACAGTGGTAGTCATTATAATTAGGAAGAAGTTTAACGACACTTGCAGTATACTTGGCACAATTCTAACACCTCTTGGGATGTTTTAATGATACATAGGGAGCTTATGAATTTCAAGAATGCTGCTCTGCTGAGTGTTGATGCAGTAGATACTGCTGCTAAAATTACTCATGGCCTGAGGTCAGTATTTCTATCTTGGTCAAGCTTCAAAAATGGCATAAGTAGCTTGATCATGCTAGCCATTTTTGTCCTGGGAATACTTTTATTCTGTCCATTGTGTTAAAGATTTTCTTTAACAACATCAACATGTTGGCAGCCAAAGTACATGGCTTGATCTTGAAAATGGACCCACAGACAGAGTTATTAAATTAACAGGCTGGCAAGACAAGGAGGAGTAAGATTCTGTAAGAGCCTTACCAAACTAAGACAGAAGTACATTGCTTTTGATAATGCATATTCCATGATGGACAAGGAAGTCATTCTTGTCAGAATGACCTAAGACAGGCTCAATCTTTTTAATGGAATGTAAGTGGGGGAGAGGTGGAGAACCTTTGGGGCTGAATTTGACTTGGGCCAAGGACCAGGAAATGGGCTTCAGGCAGGAATCTGACATTAGCCCATTCTGTTTTTAAAGATAGAGTCTCACATGGTCATGTGGAGTTCACCAACTCAGCTAACCTGACTGGCCAACAAGCACTAGGGATCCTCCTGTTTCCACCTCCCAAGTACTGGGATTAGAAGAAACAGCCATGCTGACACTGTCACATATGTGTTGGGAACATGGAATCAGGTTCTCATGTTTGCATTGCAAGCTCACCATTGAATGAGCTAAGTACCCTGGTGCCTCTTAAACTTGGTGAATCAAAATTCATGGCCAAAGGGATGCCAAGCTCCAAAGCATGTCCAAAGCCATTGGTGGACTTTGCAGATGGTCCTTGTCTGTAGTAGTTATTATTTCATAGGAATACTACTAAAAAGAGTTGGTTCTATAGACACCTGGAATACATAGGAGAACTGAAGACAAGTGAAGCCAGTGTCAGACTTTTCCTATCTGCCCTTTCACTAGATAATAAAAGGCAGAAAAAAAACCTTCCTTAATTATGTCACTTTGTACCACATTTGACTTGCATAACCTAAATTCTGGAAGAAACTGAGGACACAGCTCAATACTTGCCCAAGTCTGCACTAAGGAGTGGCATGTGTATCTCACACCATTCTGGTCACGTAACCATGGACTAGAATGTATACACGTCCTTGATGGTACCACCTGCCATTTGTTTGTCTGTTTGCTTGTTTGCACTAAAGAATAAAGTATATCACAGGAGTAACCTTGGGGGGTTGTGCTAAGTACAGGTGCTCTACAGTGAGGGACCTGACCTGGAGCATCTACATTTGTAGACTGTCAGGTCAGAGAGGAATAAAGTAGAACTCAGACCCAGGAAGTCAACTCTTTTTAATTTTTAGCAATTATGTAGGAAATTCACAGAATGAAGTTTTGATTTAATATGGCAAATCTTAAAGGCACTATGTAAAGTGCCCATGATGGACAACTGACTTCAGCTGCATTCAGAAAAGAATGCCCGACTAGAAACTTTTCTTCAGTGAGTCTAACTGGGTTTTTATTTATTTGGGAGGCTTCCCCTTAATTTAAGAGAATACTACCCAGTTTCAAACTCTTTATGCAGAGTGTTTGGAAGACAATGAAATAATAGAAATTTTCATCAAAAGTAAATAAATTCTTCATGTCTTCAATATTTATAATTATATCATTTAATGCCTTTTAAGATTATAATTTGTACTTGCCTTAGCAAATTTACCATCTGACTATTGAAGAAGACAGATGAGACTAAGTATCATAAATACAGCTGTGGCTGCCAGGTGTGCTGGGGCATTCCTACAATCCCAGCACTAGGGAGGTAGAGATAGGAGGATCAGAAGTCCAAGACAAACTTCAGCTAGCAGCAAGTATAGGGCTAGCCTATTCTATATGACACCCTGAATCAAAGGTATGATTGCAAAATCAAATCAAATCAAAAGGCTTGGGAGTACCACTTTAGCTGACAATTCTCAAAACATGTATTCTGACATTTGAGCATACACATTCATACTTAAAATGAATTGAGGACACTTGTGTAACTTCTGGATTTCTAGCTTTAGCAAGTTTCCTCACTTCAAATCTAATTCTGGCCGCAGAAACTACAATGAGGGAAAAAGAGCTAGGATCATTTTTCATTCCTCTGGCAAATATTTATCAAGAGTCTGTAAATGGCAGCTGGCTTATTGTGTGTGTGAACCACATAGCCGTACAGCAGCGGCGCTGAGGAGCACAAACCTTTCAGAGAAGGGAAAGGTAAGGAGTGGAAAAAGTTCTTTGGCTTCTAATAATGTACAGAGAATGTATTTAAATGTACTTCAGAAAGTTTAAAGTGATCAGCATAAGTACTTCAGAATAATATTCTTATAATTCTCAGAGGCATGGAAACTTAAATCCCTCTCTGACCTGTATCTGGGGCCATGTGGTGGGCTGAGGCCTGGATTTCAATGTTGTTCTGTTCTTTAGAACGATCTAGAATCACTGTAGATATCACCATTCTTTGTGCAGTTCCTTCCTGCTAGGGATACATTTGCTACTTAATGAGCTTTCCCTGGAGATGAAGAAGAGTACAGTAATTGTGCTGTTGTGTGCTCCTTAACAACAAAGCTATGCTCAGAAATACACTCATAAAACAAGTTTTCATTGTGTGTACATACTGAAGTGTACTCCCATTAGTGTAGCTGGTGTAAGCGCACATGAGAAGTATGGGCTGCTGTCCTAGCAACAGGGCATGGTGTTTTATAGTAAAGTTTATCTAGGCAGGAGTACCCTCTAAAACAGATGTTCTCAACCTGTAGGTCATGATCTCAAAGGGGGATTGAATGACCCTTTCACAGGGGTCATACATCAGATATCCCGCATATCAGATTTTTATTTACAATATGATTCATAACAGCAGGAAAATCATAATTATAAAGTAGCAATAAAAAATAATTTTGTAGTTAGGGTCACCAGAACATGAACAACCATATTAAGGGGTTACAGCACTAGGAAGGTTGAGAACCACTGCTCTAAAACAATGGTGGGTGGTGGGGTGATGTGTAAGCATGTGACTCAAGCTCTTACTGTGAAATCAGAGTTATGTGCTACACTGCTCCACTTTCATCAAACGGCACAGAGCTAGGTTCATTCAGAGCAGTGACACTGAGTGGTGATGTTACAATGACTATGCCACCACTGTGTGATAAGAATGTTCAGTATTGTTATAATTTCATGGAACCATCATTGTATATACAAGTTATTGTTAGCCAAAATGTTATTATGTGGGTATGATTGTAAACAAAAACATGTAGCCTATCAAACATGTATATTTAGAGCTAGGAAAATGTGGTCAGAGTGAACTTCTCTGAGAGATTTTGAAAGTAGGGCAGTTTCAGATGACCACAAGATCATATAATGTGAGAAAGGCCAAGGAAAATGGGGTGATGTGTTGGTGATCTGTGGCAGAGGTTAAAATGGCTATACACTAATACAGTGTCGGCAAAAGGCCAAAAATGAGTGTGGACTTGAGACACCTACAGATGGTTCAGCAGAAATTTTAAGAATCTTCTATCTGATATCACCTGTTTATGTTTTTCAAGTAAATGTTATCCATGGGTAGAATAGTGAAGTATGGAAGTTTGGAATAGAAGGAAAGTAAATCAAACTGGACATGAACAGCAGAAAGGGAGTTCTGGTGAGGACTATGGAATGGCCGGAGCATAGCTGGGGTTTACTCCAGCAAGCCCATCTGAATGTGCTCTCAGAGCCTAAGCTGCACACAGCAGCATAAGACCACATTCATCTAGAGCCGTGTTAAGCATGAAGTGCCAGGCCCCAGATTCCAGGGTGCTGGGTGAAAAGATTTGGAGTGGATGCAAAGTACACATTTCTAACAGGTTCCCAAGGGATGCCACATTGGGACATGTTTGAAAACCACTGTTGTAAATCTCTCTCCCTTGTAAATATTCTAACCTACAAGTCCCCAGATTTGGCACATTGTACTTTTATAAAGACATATGATGGAAGCAATCAGACCTGAATATATTGGATCCTTACATCATTTTCCTGGTTCTCTAAATTTCTAGTGTTTTCAATAAATTTGCCGCTAAGCATCATTCATAATGTGTCCCAACATGATGCATTCCCAGTCTTTCTAAGATGTCTCTTTCATGTTTGATACAAACCCTCCCCACCTCCATCTGTCACTACTCCTATCAAATGGGATGTTCCCTACATGCCTTTATAATAACACAAACATTACCCAAGGCTCAAAGTGCATCTACATAAAGATTCCTGGGATCTGGTCCAAAATATTCTGTCTTCCTTCACTGAACAATTATCGTACCAAAAAATCTTTTATTTCTCTTCTTAATAATGTAGTAATGACTTCTTTTCTTTATACTAAGAGTAAGCACTTGATGAGTAGCATTTTATAACATACACATTTTAATATCTCCCAAAGAGTGTGCAGCATAGCAGTGGAGAAGCTAGAAGTACTTAAGGGAATCTTACTGATAGCATGTAATTCCTACTTTCCATTAAAGTTTATGAAATGAAATGAAATTGTGAACCATACATCTCCATTTATTTCTGCAGACTACAAAAATGAGTTTTAAAGAAATCTTGACACCATCATAAAAGTAGTGTGCAAAAGATGGAAAACTGCTAAACTTGTGTCCTTGGTTATGACCTCATGTGTGCTCCTTGTTATCATTTTCTTTCGATAAACATAAACATAGTGGAGCTGGAGAGCTGGCTCAGAGGTTGAGAACACTGATTGCTCTTCCAGAGGTCATTAGTTCAATTCCCGGCAACTACATGGTGGCTCACAACTATCTATGATGGCATCTGGCTAACTCTTCTGGCATACACAGGCCTATACATAGACAGAACACTGTGTACATAATAAATGGATAAATAAATAAATGTTTAAAACAAACATAAACATAGTGGATTTTCTTTGTAATAATATAAGAAAATCCTGCCCTTAGTGCATTGCTGCTGTGTCACATGTGCGTCAGTAGGTGGTAGAGAGGAGAAGACTATGTCTGTGCTCTGAGTTCTGACCTATAAATATCTGAATGATTAGCAGCCTAACATTGCCTGAAAAAAAGGGAACCTGAAACAACCACCCATGTGGTGCTAGGGGTCCTGACAGGGAGGTAGCCTGAGATGACTGCCAGTCCTGCACCACGGAGGCCCCTACTGGCTCCCATGATGGGGAGCAAGCTGGAGACTAGAAGACCACAGACCTGCAGCCAGGAATGAGCCCGAGGCAGAAGACCCTTGCAAGGGGCCACTCTGATGGGCCAGGCAGAGAGCAATGCCAAGAAGATCACTAATCCATGGAACCTAGAAAGGCAGCTAGCCTGGGGGGTGGGGAAGGAGCAGGTACAGACCATGCCAGAGATGACCCATGTCTGGTTCTATAATCCACGAGCCGGGAATAGAACTCCTGAGACAACCCCAGACACTTAGAGACCCCAGGTATCACAAAGAGGAACAGGTAAGTGGTGGAGAAACGGAAGTGAAAGATGAACAGAAAAATGTAGGCACAATGAAGCAAGGCAACACTGGAGACTCGAGGGTTGTGAGGAAGAGCCTGATGTGGGTAGCTGATGATGCAACTTTGGACCATGGTGGGGTCCTGACCTGTGCTGCTGTGGGGCAGGGGCCAGGGGCACATCTGGTCCCGTGGCCCTTAAGTAGCAGTGGTCTTTTAGCATCAAAGGCCAAGTAGATGTTGCTAGTCTGAGCTGCCTCCTGGGGAAAAGTTGATGTCTGAGAGCTGTGCAGAACTGGCCCCACTCCTCACGTGGGAGAGATGCTCCTGGGGCGTGAGAACAGGTGGACTGAGCCTGTCCCTAGTCAGCTGAAGTACTCTGGAGAGCAGCTCTCACACATTATGGGGGTTGCAGGTGAGCCAACCCATGGATACGAGCTTGGGAGAGCTGGCCCTGCCCCTTGTCTCCTGTGTGGTGCCATGGATGAAGGAGAGATACCCTCCTCTCCTGCCCCATCACCTGCAGCAAGTAGGAGACCTGGCCCTATGATTGTGAGAGAAGGGAGCTGGCCTGCCCTTTACCAACTGCAGCATCCTGTAAAGCAGACCCTGCACTTCACCTGGGCAGTACAGTAGAGTGACCCTAGATTTGGGGTTTATGAGTGATCTGGCCCTATGGGAGAGCTGGCCCTCCCTCCTGTCTGCTGGGCAGAGGTGCATATGAGGGAGAGACACCCTCCTGCCTCCCTTGTCCCTTGCCATCTCTGGTAGGCAGGAGAGCTAGCCATGTCTGTCACCAGCTATAACACTCAGGAGAGACGGCCCTGCATGTCCTTGCCTGGGCAGCAGGGTAGAGCTAGCCCTGGTAGTGGGGGTTGCAGATAAACTGGCCCCAAAGACATGAGATCAAAAGAGTGGGTGGGCTAACCAGCTCAGATACCTCTCAGGTCCAGAACCAGGGCTTTGAATTGGCCCACCCCAACATCTTCCCCATAGATGAACTGCTAGAGAGCATGAAGGGATACTTCAGACCCAAATCCACAGGATCTACAAGTCACAGGGCAGCAACAGGATATCCAAAAGGGGTCTCACTGAGATTCCAGTATTGATAGTGTAGCAGAAGCCTCATACTAGACCAAATGAGTCATTGCAATGAGTATTTGCAAGCAAAGATATGTGGACAAAAGGAATTGTAGGAGGAGCTAAAGTGGGAGGAGTAAGGAGAGGAAGAGGAGGAGTTGGGAGAGGAAGAGGAAAAAAAGGAAGAGGAGGAGCTAGAGAGGGCAGAGATGTAGGAGGATGGAGAACCACACAGGAATGGAGAGCACTCGTGGGGAACAACTTATAAACTTATAATTAGGTTAGTTAATTGGGATACAACTCTCTTTGTATGGGCATCTTGTTATTAATCATTATCAAACATATAAAGCCTTTGATTAATCTATAAGAATTAGAGTCTCATTCTCTTACTGGGCCTACATGGATGGCGGAATGGTCTGGGCAATGCCCTGCCTTGTGGAGACAGCGTGGAAGATTGGCAAAACTGTCTCTCACGCTGGCATCTAGTGGGTGGCAGGGCTGGTGTTTCTGGCGGGCTGGTTGTAGCTATAGCATGCATGTGGCCTCAGGCCGAGAAACATGGCGGCTAGGCTTGGCAGAGCTGCTGCAGCTTAGATAGTCGGCTTAACTAGAGGCGGAGCTTAAATAATTACAACAGAGAATACTGAGGAATACTCTGTATATGTTACTACAACTTCCACAATGAGATTTTTCTCTGTTGTGGGAAGGCTGCAAGGGTGAAGTACGTACGTACGTACGTACGTACGTATGTATGTATGTATGTATGTATGTATGTATGGGATGAGATGCATGGGAATGTTGTGGTGCATGATGCAAAATTCATAAAGAACCAATAAAAAGTTTAAGAAACTATTATGAGGAAATGAGTTTTTATGCTTTGGTTACCTTGAAAAGGATCAAATAAAATGTCAACGGCTTCTGCTGAGTAAAAATTTAATATTTATACAATATCCTCCTCCTCATATCCATACCCAGAATTGCTTTCTATCTTTGCTGCTTGCTTTTCTTATGAGAGTTAAATTGCTCAAAATACATTATCACTACAGCCATGACCACACTCACGTGGCCTCCGCTTCATCTTTAGAGTGTCAGGTCTATAAATGTCCTGAAATACCTTACCTAGGAAAACATTCCTTATTGGAACTGCGAATTAATAAGGACATATCTTATTACCTTCTAGAAAAAAAACAATATACATTTTCAACCAAATATCAAGGAGACAGAAAATGAGAATTAAACTTGTTTTTTTACTTTTTACAAATGCCCTTAAAATAATGTTTGTTTGTTTATTTGTCTTACAAATAACAACAACAAAATAATAACAGCTGTCTTTCATTATTTTTCCTTTTGTATCACTAGAAATTTATTTTTAAAAAGTTGATTACTAAAATGTCTTTTATATTTCCCTTTCTTATTTTTCAAAAACAGGGAAAGGTCATGAAAGTGACTTGTGGTTTGGGTTTGCATCATGATACCACCATCCCATTTGTGCCTCATAACTTTTACCACCTCCAGGTAGCACGGGTTTGTCATTCTTTAGAGATAAGTATAGGAAAGATAAGTTAACCATAAATTTTCAACAGTCAATTCTTCACCAAGAGTGAAGTCTGTTCAATATCATAAGACCTCTGTAAAGAAAAATTCCAACTTTCTTATTGTTTCCTATCACCCAAGACCATAAGTCAAGATGGTGGCTACTTGTTAATCAGATAGAGACCAATTAACAAACTCTCTGTACATAGATGATACCCTTCTTCTTCGCATTTCTCTATTCATTTTACTTAGTTGCATTTATTTTTCAGTAAAAGAACAAGCCTTTGAAAAATAATAAGATTTGTTTGCATTCTGCATACCATTCTTATCATTTTAATAATGTAATCAAAATTATATTAAAAGTTGGTTAAACCTAAAGATCAGATCTTGTCAAGGCTATTGAAAAAAGGTCAAGGTAATCATACAACCATGCAAAGCACACAGTGGCCACATACCGACTGCTGTCATGTAATCCCAGCGCTCAATGAGGCACATATTGAAGGTGAGGTGATCAGATGTTTGCCCTTGGCCAACAAGCAAGATATCCCGCTCCAAGTTCTGGCACATAGAAGAAGTCCAGCCAACAAGAAACCAAAACACTACCAAGACTATTACTGCCAGCATCCTCATGACCCGACCACCAGTCATGTATGGGATTCTTTGTGCTGTTCGTGAAAGGAACACTTTCAAAACCCTGGAAATAAAGAAGATCAGAGTATGAAGATAAACCAGTCAGAAGGAAAAGCTTTAAAATACAGTATATTAAATCTTAGAAAGCTTAAGCCCAGCTAAAAATCACTTTCACAGTTTTAAGACAAGACACTCACAAACACTATTGTTCATATTTTTTATTAAATTTAACTTTTCTTCCAATATTATTCTAAGTCAAATCTTTCTGAAGCCTGTTGTTTGATTCTATTAAAAAAACATTGCCTCTGAGATTTTTCTTTTCATATAGTTTCTTATGTTTCTTTATCATGCTAACAAAATAATGCAGTATTATAAAAAACAATAAGTATAAAAGATATTCAAACATTAGGTCAAGTCAGTAAAATCATCCTGTTAAGAAGTTTAGGATGAATTTTTTTTAAATATGGGTATTTTTTTCTTAATGCAATTTTTCTTTTCTGTAAAGATGGCTCAAATAGCTAGTGTGGGGAACTAGTGTTTGATGACCTTAGTATTGTTCTACCTAAAGATGGCAGGAAGGTACAAAGTTAGTTTTACTCTACTGACCACCCCATTCTTCAGTTGAATCTCTAGGGTATTCTCAGATTACTATAAGCTTCCCATTCTTACCCTGATAAGTCACTAGAGCTGTGACCAGAGATTCAATGCCAACCAGCCCGTCTCCAATTTTCACCATATAACAGTTCATTTCCACGTTTTTTATAAAACCTTTTGGCATTATCCAATCCTTCTAGTAACTGGGATTTGAGTTCTCACTGCTGTGACTCTGACTGGTTTATCTGCTACTTGCTATTTGCTTGCTATATCTACCCCAAGTAATGACCACTGTTATCATACTATAGGATCAAGTTAAATATTTACTTAGTCATATATAAGCATGACATACAATCAAATATTTTTTATAAAGTCTGTCTGGAGTGAATCTGAAAGTTGCTAAAATATGATTATTATCTTAGGGGAAAGTGAGGTATCTAAAAGACAGAGGCCTGCAGTCACTAATACACAGAACTGCTTCTAGCTATAGCAGGGAGAATTGTAAACTGGAAATGACTGCCTTCCAAAGGGCAATCCTGACTCTTTTGCTAGTCTTCCATATTTCAACAAGGGCAGATATGGTGGTTTGAATAGGTATGGCCCCCACATACTCATGTGTTTGAATGATTGGCCTATAGGAAGTGACATTATTAGGAGGTGTGGCCTTGTTGGAGGAAGTGTGGCACTGTGGAGACTGGCTTTGAGGTCTCATATGCTCAAGTTTGGCCTAGAGTGGCAGTATCCTTCTGTTGCCTGCAGATTAAGATGTAGAACTCTCAGTTCCTTCTCCAACACCATGTTGTCTGCACACTGTCATCATTCCCTCCATGATGATAATGGATTAAACCCTCTTCATAACAATATAGACACGAAGAAAGCAGACAAAGAGAAAATGACTCCAAATTCTAGTTTGCTCTTCTACTGAACATCTGAAACTAATTTTAAGGAGAAACAGTAACAACAGTGTGTTAGGCTTTATGCAAGGCACTGTGGGAAACAGGACAGGATTCCTGTCTTCTGGAACACAGCTTCAGTCATGGGTCAGGAGTCACTGTGGGATTTTGTATCTGTGAGTATTGTGAAAATTAGGTAAGAATACAAGATTTCTGAACTTGCGACAACTAAAAATTAACTCAAAGTCAGATGTGTCTTGAATTTGAGGTGTTTCTGGCCATGCTTGTCTGTGGTACCCTGCATCACTGAAGCAGCTTCAGTGCTAGCCCTCAACACAGAACATGGTTCAGTTTGCTCTGTGCATGCCTTCACACCATGTGACACAGGCCAGTGCTGCCAGAAACAGCTGGGCTCAGAACAAACCTCTGCATGCTGTGAACTTCAGTGATTTTGCAGTACTTTCAAGCTTTCTTCACTTACAGAAACAATGGCTTAAATATGGTAAACAAAAACTATTAGTATATTCTACTGTCATTTCTCTGCATATATAACATCAGTAAACCTTGAGTTGTTTTCTTTGAATAATACACCAGCTGATATGAGGCCCCTGGCACATACACAGCAGAGGACTGTCTGGTCTGGCTTCAGTGAGAGAAGATGCACCTAATCCTTGAGAGGCTTGAGGCCCCAGGGAGTGGGAAGGCCTGGCAGGGTGGAGACATCCTCGTGGAGATGCTGGGTGAGGAGGTATGGGATAAGAAGAAGTCGGGGGACAGATTGGGGAGTGGATAGAGTCTGGACTATAAAAAGGATTAAAGAATAAAAATAAATAAATTTTAAAAATGATTTTGTTTTTGAGTTGCTGACTTGGACTTTATACAAAAACCATGAAATGACCTTTTCCTTGGATTTGCATAAAGTTTTTACAAGTTTCTGAAATAGCCCTAAAACACACTTCGGCTATCTAGTCCTTTAATTCATAGCCATAAAAATTTGCATTTTCAGTACCAAAAATTATCAAATCAAAATCAACCTGGATAAACAGTGAAGACGGTTCCATGTCCCATATTATCAAATATGTAACCAAGATTTAATTCTTTACATGAACAATAAGAAAGTATATTCATTACATTTGTATCATGTAATGTTTATCATTTTACTTTTTTATTTTTCCTTTTTGAGACTTTCATACATGATACTGTATTTACATCCTTTATACTCCTGCCTCTCCCCACCTTTAACAGCCCCATCTCCCCTATTTTCTCTCAATTTCAGGATCTTCTCCTCCTCCTCCTCCTCCTCCTCCTCCTCCTCCTCCTCCTCCTCCTCCTCTTCTTCTTCTTCTTCTTCTTCTTCTTCTTCTTCTCCTTCTTCTTCTTTCATTGCTAATGCTACACACACACCCTACTGAGTTCATTTAGAACATGCCTCTAGGGCTAACCACTTGGGATAACCTATCATCTCTAGAAAAGACTGAGTGTCCCTTTCTCAGCAGCCACTGCTGGAACTCAATGGTTTGGGACCTTGTGACATTTCTCCACCCATATTGGCATGTCAACTGGTGTCATAAATATGTCAACTGGTGTCATAACTATGTCATCTGGTGTCATAAATATGTTAGCTGGTGTCATAATTGTTCCTGTTTTCTTCAACTATGTTGCTGTGATTCATGGGAGCATTTTCCTGTTGTGTCTTCCTGTTGTGTCTAGAAGACACTACTTAACAGCAGGCGTCCTTGTTCCCTGGCTCTTACAATGAATCTCCCTGAACTGTTTCTGCAATTTTCCCCCAGTCTTAGGTGTAAGGGTTGGATTGTAGGTGTATTAATCATGAGTAGGAAGCCACAGTTATTCACTCTTTCCAGTTTGGCCAATTGTAGAGCTCAGTAACATCCTCTAGCTGCTACAAAAAGACACTTGGTTAGTGAGGGATGAGAGCTACACTTAACTGTGGATATAAGGATGTGTATTTAGAATGCAGTTAGGAATTATTGTGGCTTAGGAACGTGGCAGTTGTAGGTTCTCCTCTAGGATCCATGACCACAATAGTCACAGGTAGCTGGCTATGTTCCCAGTGCCAGGCATCCTGTTGACCAGGACTTAAGTCCAATTAAACAGCTGCTGCTAAGACTCAAGATGAATGTGCCACCATTGCACCACTGGAAATATCTTGTCAGCTGATCATTGCTATGGAGTGAAGGCTCTACAGCAGGTTAGGTCTGTTGATTTCTTTACTTCCTTGGCAGATTACATAGCATCTTTGGATACTATGTTAGATAGTTCTCAGAGAGGAGGCATCCAGACCAGTTACAGCTTAATACTTCAAGTCCTTATCTGAAGTATGTGGTATCTTCAGAAATAAGGTTTTACCTTCAATTTCTGGGAGGCAGTCAAGGGAAACAGCAACAGACTGTATTGTTTTGGGTGTCTCTTGGACCCCGATTTTTAATCTTTAATAAACTGTAAAATTATATGTATACCAAATAGTTATCTTAATAAATGTTTGGGACCAGTGAGATGGCTCAGCAAGAAAAGGTGCTTGCCACCACACCCCATCCCTGGGACCTGCATGGTGAAAAGAGAGAACCTAGTACCAAAAATTGTCCTCTGACTTCCACAGATACATCATAGTATGTTGGTACTCACTCAACATACACACATGTGCACACACCAAACAGTAAGTAAGTAAGTAAATTACTTTTTGTTGGGTGCTAAGAATGAAACACAGGGCCCCGTATATATAAAGTATTCCTGTACTGCTGCCATGCCACTATTCCCTTAAATTTAATTTTATTACAATTCCTTGTAAGAAAATTATATACCTAGACCTAGCTATATACCCAGGTTTGTATAAAAATTCTTATATAGAAAGAGGTCATACACAGAAAAAGTTTGACTAACTCTCTTTTGTCAAGCTTGAAATCTAACTAGAAATAAGTCTGAAATTGTTACTATTATATGAAGTCTCATAAAAGTAACAAAAATGAAAATCAATGGAGGGAATAAATAAGCTGATATCATATGAAACAATATGTAGTCATGTACTGTGTGTAGGTGGTAAGTCTATTAATCTAGTGAAAAACATGGTATTGGATCCAAGCCTTACTGGGGACCCATACTGAGAAATAGCAGAAAGCAACAAGATGTGTACAGGCCAGCAGTTAATATTCGGTGTCTTTCTCTATTGATTAATTGACTGTTGTTGTTGTTGTTGTTGTTGTTGTTATTTTGAGACAGGGTTCACTCACTGTACATAGAGCAAATCAATTGGCGAGACTGACTGTCCAGAAAGCCTGCAGGATCTGCCTACTTCTACCTTTCCACCCTACCTCCCAACACTGGAGTTTGGAGGCTTTACATGCCTGGCTTTCACATTGGTGCCGGAGATCCAAACTCATGTCCTCATGTGGTAGAGTATCAAAATTATACTAATAGAGCAATCTCCCAGCCTCCTTAATCAGATGAATTTTTATCACAGAAGAAATCAATATGGTGAGGCTTCCGGTTTGGGACCGAGCCTAGAGCAGGTCGCAGGCAGCAGCTCCGTACCCAACCGCAGAAAACCAAGAAAAACAGGGACTCCCAGGAGCTTGAACTCACGCAGCATCCCAGGTAAAATTGAATCACCCGTGATGCCTGCTATTAGAAGTTCTAACCCAGATGGACCAGAAGCCAGGAGCCTCGCCCTTACCCTCACCCCCTACCTTTTCCCACCTGCACAAGGTCCCCTGAAGCTGGGCAACTGCAAGATCCTGCTTGGCAACTGCAGATAGACTCAAAGCAGTGTACCATATCATCTGAAGAATAGCAGGGAGACCATAACTCAAGCAGTGTACCATATCTTCTGAAGAATAGCAGGTTGCAGTCCTCCTCGCCCCCACGAATAACCAGGACCTGCCGGTCGGGCCAAGTGGCACCCAGACGTGGGTGGGGCTCGAGGCACGGACCCATCCAGACGGACCCTCATTGAGAGGATGTGCGCACGACATCAAGATTGAGCAAGACAGAGATCATCGCCCATGACCTGTCGTCCACGGAACCAGGTTGATGCTGCCATCAAGAAGGCAGTTGAAGTTCATTACCATCAGCTGAAAATTGCAGAGGATCCAGAAGTGACTCCGCAGGAGACTGACACAGCTGTCAGCTCCCCTGCCTCCCCCTATGGTCGACCCCTAGACTTCCACGCCCTCCAGAAGGGTTCCTGGTATGCCTGGCTTTGCCCTCATTTCTCTCGCTAGAGAGCTTGGCCTCTTGATCACCACAACAAAAATTGGCTTTTTCCTAAACCAAGGCCACCCTTGATATGGCCGCTAACACTGGGGAGCCTTCCTTTATGACAATATTACACCCCAAACTGACAAATGGTTGGTAACTTGAACATTTACAAGAGACTAGGATGGCTGTGAGTTAGCCCAATGACGGGATTATTGTAGGTCCACTTCCCAGGGGCCCACCCAATGCAGCCGAAAAGGAGTGCGTGGTGCTGGGAGTGGGTGCAGCCTACATGGCCTAAGACAGGGCTCTCACCCTCCTTTCACCCACATCAGAGTCCCTTGACGTTGCCCATCGTCGACAGCCTAAAGCCTTCGACCATCGATGTGACTTGTCTCACATCAGTGTTTTGGGGTTGTGAACTTGTCTAAGACCCCCCATAATTAGACATCCAAATTCAAAACTCACATAGTTGGGATTGAACATAAGAAGCCTTCTCTAACTTAACAGAGAAGGGGGAGATGCCAGAAGCCAGGACCCTCGCCCTTACCCTTACCCCCTACCTTTCCCCACCTGCACAATGTCCTCTGAAGCTTGGCAGCTGCAAGATCCTGCTTAGCAACTGCAGATAGACTCAAAGCAGAGTACCATGTCTTCTTAAGAATAGCAGGGAGACCATAACTCAAGCAGTGTACCATATCTTCTGAAGAACTGCAGGTAGATCATAATTCAAGGCAGTGTACCATATAGACCATGACATGTTTCAAGGCACAGGCCAAGAAGATTTTGTACTTTTCCACCACCTGGACCCTCTTACCCCATCCCCTTGTAAAACATGCTATAAAAAAGCATTTCATGTTCAAAAAAAAAAAAGAAATTAAAAAAAAAAAAGAATGAAAAAATATGCCTGAAAAACATCTATTGAATAACAATAGAATACATAAAGAAGTCCTACAACTCAATCACCGAGTAACATAATTTGAAGATTTGAACATAACAAAAGATTTGATTATACTTTTTACAAAAATAATATGCAAATAGCCAAAAAGGTATTTAAAGTTGTTCAGTATCATTAACAATTTGTGGAATGCAAATAAAAGGCACTGTGGAATATCATCCCATGTTCAAAAAATAAAAACTAACCAGTGGAAAAAAAAAAAAAAGAAAAGAAATCAATATGGTATGAGTTTAGATGTCTTTTAATAAAGAAATTCCATTTCTAAATTACCAGAAATGCTTATGTTTTGCAGATGACCTTTGGATACTCATTGTACAACCTGATAATTCAAGATTGTTAGAAATCCCATAATCTCATTTCTAGAGAGGAAAACACAAACAGCAAAACAATGCCCATAATTCCCTCAACTCTGCTTTTACAATTTTCAAATAAAAGGAACCATAACAACAAAATCTAAACAGCTTAGAGAGCTGGGCTTGTTACATGGTATAAGATGCATTTCTACATGGGCCTTAGAACAAAGTGAGGAGATCTTGTTTTATCTTTTAACACTGAGCTCTTATTAGTTTATATGAGTTGACTGTTAGAAACACACACACACACACACACACACACACACGCTAAACAAGCATCATTTTGAGTATAAAGGGTACCTGTTGCTACTTTCTTACTCTCTACATTCCTAGTTTGAGCTCATACACCTATGCTCAGGGCTTATATTAAGGTCACCATCACATCCTTCCAGTATCCAGCTGATACTTTTCTCTCCTCACTCTGTAGACTTTCCACCTCTTGATATGGATGAGGCACAAGCTCCCACCATGTTCCTGTACTTTCGTCATTTTTTGTAAGTTCCTTTTCAGTCTTCTTCCTCATCTTTCCTTTCACATGGCAGTGTTTTTCAAGGACTTTGTAAATGTCACTCCTTAGACTCTTATTCTACACAGCATACCTAGACAATTGAATCTCTCCTGCTTCATTTATCACTATCAGCAAGGCCCACATCGACATATTCAGCTCAGAACATTCTCTTGAGCCCAAGATGTGTGTGCTCAATGGCCTGTCAAAGACATACAGATTTCCAGTTTCCTCCAATCCACTTGGCTGTGTATTACCCATCTCCATGGATACTGTGACTGAATTGTACAATGCAGAAACCTATGAATGAACTTGGTGTTTTCCTTTCATCAACACTCCAGCAATTAAATGAATCATCAAGGACTTAATTTCTGTCTTCAGTTTTTCCTATTTTCTCCATATTCAGTGCTCTTGTCCTTTAATATACGCCCACAGTAATGTCCTAACTTGTCTCCTTACTGGTCTTGGCCATCTATTATCCACAGCATACACTGAAGGTGCATCATTATTAATATCTTCCTTCTGGCCAGGTTCTCCTACTTATAGTCCTTTCATGGCTCCTTTTCCAAATCCTAGCATCTCTCTCCTATGAGCCCTCTGAACAGTGGCTCCTCCTCACTGAGCAGCCATCTCTCCATTTTATCCTTCCTCAGGTTCACATCTCCCTTTGGATGACACACAGGGGTCATCTATCTCAGACATTACTTTCAACAGGCTTTAGAAGGATGTAGGCGATTTTCAAAATAGATTTCTCAGGCTTACAAAATAGGTCTTATCTTTTTATTATGATATGGCCAGAATTTAACACATCCAGTAAAAGTGGGTTTCAATTATTATAACATTTGCATTTCTTTGTGATTTTGCAACATATCATTCATTTACAATATCATTCATTTACAAATAAGGGGTAAAACCTATTCCTTAAGCTACCAGCTCCATCCTTACAACCAGAGTAACCAAAACACCATGAAGGTCTGCCTTTGACTTAATTTCTATTAGTCACTTGGGAAATGAAGCATATAAAAGGGTTGTGAGTCCTGCTGTCATTCTGCTTCAGTGGCGACGAGTCCCCATGTTCATTTCATTTTCATCAAATTTTCAAAACTTCATTTTCAGAACCAAATGCTACCAATTTGGTCACTGAATGGATAAGAATTATAATAGATCAAAAGGACTGGCATGATCTGAATGAAAATAAGTATTAGTCCTGCCAAATACAGCTTCCCAAGACTGTTATGAGCACATTCAGTTATTGCTACAATAAGAAAGAAAGTCACAGCTGTGTATCTCACATGCTTTGTCAGTGTCCTGATAGGTTTGAACTTGAATATCACATCCTTCTTCCTTTCTTCTCATTTTACCTCAGCCCAGTAGGGCAAGAAGGAATCATAACCAAAGGGAAAGGAGTGAAGGGAGACGAGATGTGAAGCTATTGTGTGTCATCCTGGATGTTTGGAACAGAAGGAGCATGGAGGTCTATCAGTTTTGATCCTATTCATGTATAGAGGAGATGTGAAGACTCAGTGAGGGGAGTCATCTATCCAAATTAACAACTAGCAAGTAGCATAATCATGGCAAATATTAACTCTATGATTGGTAGCCTTTAGTACTTCACTAAAGGGAAATTGGTAGCCTGTTCAGAACCTTATCGATTTTATAAAGCACACCATGGCTCTACCTGCCCAAGCATGACTCATTTTCCCTATTTCTCTGTGTGTTTTTTTTCTCTAACATAGATACTCATTGTTTGAAAAAATCCCATCTATCCACTGATTGAAATCATCCTTATCCTTGTACATTTAGCACAAAAATGAAATACTATCTAGTCTGGGGAACAGAGAGAAAAAATGAAAAGGGAATAGAGCTTTGGAGACCTATGGCATATGATTAAACATATAAATATAAATGTAACAGGATCCTAGGAAAAATAGGGAAAGGAAAAGGAGTCAGAAAAATATATGAAGAAATAATGACTGACATAGCCCAAATATGACAGTAGACATGAATCTATACATTAAATGAGCTTCTGAAACCCCAGGTGGGTGAATTAGAGACATTTACATTATGACACATCCTCACATTGTTATCCAATGGCTATGAGTTAGAGACAGAGAAATAAATTTGAAATTTCAGGAAAAGAGAATCTCACCATGTACAATGGGTTCTCATTATGAGAAAAAAAATTAGCAGATTTCTTATCAGAAACATGAAGGATAGGACAAAGCAGGATGACATATTCAAATTCTCTAAAGAGAAAAGGAGAGAAGACAGGAACACTTTGCTAACCAAGAACCCACGTCTGGTAAAGTTCTCTTTTAGAAATGAAGGTGAAGTTAGAATAGTCTTAGAGAAATAAAAAAAATTAGTTTCTCTCTACTTGAACAAGCCATTTCTGAGATGCTAAAGGAAGATCTTTACATGGAGACAAAAGGACATAATACAAAAACTCAAAAGCATGTGGAAACATGATTATCTCTGCTAAAAGTAACCAAGTCAGTAAATACACACAGTATTGATGCACTCTGGGTTGCGACTCTTTTCACCTGTGTGATTTCCAACACTGTATAAAGCAAGTATAATTCTGCACTGATGGGCACATGGTGCTTAGAGATGTAATTTTCATCAAGAACAATGTCAAAGATGGTAACACTATACATGAGTAAAGTTTTTTATATTACCCAAATCCAATTGGGTTAATCTGAAATCGCTTTAAAGTTAGGTATAATTATAATCTCTAGAGAAGTTACTAAGAGAATAACTAAAATGTGGGCAGTAAGATGAGACTGGAATCAAGACACAGTACAAAATATTGATTTCTCACAAATGTAGGTAGCCATGGGGGAAGGAAGGACAAAAATGGTATTGGATATAAAAACAAATAGCCAATGGAAGAGGTATTACTTTATATGTTGCTATACTAAGTGTAAATAGACTAAACTCTTCAAGCAAGTGTGGCAATGATAGAATGAAGTGTTTACAATGATCCTGAATGTTGTCTATAAGAGATTCACTTTGGGTCCAAAGAAACACAGTGGTTGAATTTTAAAATGTAAAAATAACTATGTATACAAATAGCAGACAATCAAGAGTGAGGCTAGCTAGAATAGTATTCGATTGAATACACTTTAAGGCAGTATTTGTTAAAAGAGACAAAGAATGCCATTATACTCTTGTAAAACTGTTAATCGACCATGATAGACAAGGGTAGATGTGTGTACACCTCAGTGGAAACTACTTGCTGCAGAAGTATGAAGATCCGATTTTTGATCCCTTGCAGCTTTGTAAAAGGCATACACACACACACACACACACACACACACACACACATCAATCAATTAATCAACCAGTCAATCAATCGGCAAATGTGTATGCATCAAATAGCAGAGCCTCATATTAAACAAAGCAAATTCTAACAATTAAAGAGTAAAATAATTTAATAAAATATAAATTTCTATGGAGACATTAACAAGAAAAGAGACTATGAGCAAAATTATAAACCAACTCAGTGTGTCCAATACTTTGCTATATGCCCTAGGATACTTAGAAATGTAAACCAACAGAAAATCATAACCTAGTTTAAGTTTCCAAAGGCTAATCATGCCTGGTAGTCATGCATAGAATACTTAGCACAGCAGAACACTCCCAAATGCATATGAATGATGACCCAGGACTGTTGGGGTGCACTGTGTGAAGATTGTCTTCGCTTTATTCAGTTATTAATTTCTGTACCAGTAGAGAGCTGAGTACCGACCAGATTTTGGTAAACATACCTTCCTCTCTCGCTGATTGACTTAATTAAAAGCTGACAGAAAACAGCTAGGCAGAATAGGGAAAATAGGACTTCTGGGCCGAGAGAGGGTCTCTAGGAGAAGAATCTGTGGTAGGAAGATTTGTTAGCCTGATATGGAGGAAGTCGGAAATGGTGAGGGAGAGAGAGATGGGGTTGGACCACACCGCAGACATGGACTAGAATACACGAGTATATTAAGTTAGATGAGCTAGCTGAGAGGTAGCCTAAGCTAAGGTCTGAGCTCTAATAAAAATCAACATGTCTCTGTGTCATTATTCTGTGACTGGTGGGAACAAGAAAGTCTGGCAATATAGGATGGACCAAACAAATCCCGCAGAATTAACACCACTGAAACCATACAAAGTACCATCTCAGACACGGTAGATTGAATTAAAAATGAATAAAGAAAATAGATCTGTAAAATCTGTGAAAATTAAAACAAAACACTCTTAGCCAATGGGTTGGCTAAGAAATAACAAGTATACTTAGCAAATATTTTGCGATGAGTGAGTAGAAACTCAACACATCAAGACTTGAGAGTTGCAGAAAATGTGTGGCCTGTGGAGGGCTTTAGAGATGCAAACGATGATTGTATAATAAAAAAGAAAAAAACTAAACTTCAACTGTAAGGAAGTAAAGATCAAACTAAATCAAAAGCAGCTGAAGAAAAGCAATAACTAGTTGGAAACAATGAAAGAGAATATAAAACAACAGAGACATTCAATAAACAGACACTCAACAAACTGAAGTTTATTTCTTTAAATCAATAAAACTGACAAACCTTTAATTAGACAAAACCAAACAGAAAATAAGTCTAATTAGTCTCAGATTGTGATTGAAAGTGGATACACTATAGGTCAGTTATTTCTCACTGATTAATCAGCAAAAATATTCTAAAAATGTTATTTGATGGTTTATAAATTTTAATATTTTACCACTTAATACATCATGGTATTATACAGCATAATTTGCATAAACTATAAAAACAAATTTATTACAAATGGTTACTTAATAGAGCTATTTGAATGACCAATTCTATTACAATCTCAAAAGGGAAGCATCCCATTGCATGGTTTTGTAGACAGCATCAAGAGAGGAATACCTTAGACTAGCCAAATTCAGTAGAATTTATCTGAGCAAGAAGGAAGTCAAAAATTACAAGCTGGACAACAAATGCAAAAATGTTTCAGAGAATTCTTACCAGCAAAGTGATCAGCAGTATTCTCAGGAAGATTGAAATGAGACAGAAAAAAACCCGCTTAATCGGCTAAAGCCTAGTCAAGCAGTCAGTCAATTAGCTACACCTTAATGGTTGTTTACAGCCTGCTTAGCTAATTACCTGTGGGGTCTTCTACACCTTGTTGAAGCTCGTGACTGAGTACCAGCTACATCAGTTTGATGTTGGTCCCAGCGGAGGTGTTCTGTCTCATGGCTTCTCAGAATTGTATTTAACAAGAGAAAGTATTTGAGCTGTCAATATTTAAATGGATCCATTGTTGTAACTCAAGACTTAGCTTAACAGTCTGCTGAAAATCTTTACCTCTTCTCACATGGACAGATACCATAAGGCAAAGAACTTTCAATCTTTTCAGTCTAGACTATCCAGAGTAAAGTGTGAGAGAAAATAACAGCACGAATTTATTTTTCTTTCAGTTTTGATCGTGTGTAGTAGACCTAGTGGTTTGCTTTTTCAGTTTGTATAACAGAACTTGCAGAAAAGAAGCCCATCAGTCTACTAGGGAACTACAGAAAGATGACACAATTCTTTGTGAGAAAAAGCCTGCTATTTAACACGTGTGCTTGTATCAGCAAAGATCATTTCCATATTAACACTCACTTATGTGTTATTAGTCTCGTTGAAGTTTTAACAAGCAATATTTTTTAACTCGAAATTAACCTTTGCATTTAGCTTAACCATAATCCTCAGTAAAATACACAGGATGTATGAACTAGCAGAAAGAGTATACAACCATAGAATAGGGGAACAGTCTTGACAAGAGTATGTAACAACTGCTGAGGTTGGTAATGCTTCCAGCTGATCAGGGGTTATTGATGTTAAGACAGAAGATCTTTCACTGGTATCTAGTGAAGCTTTTAGAAATTAGTTATAAAGTGCCACTATGGCTGCCCTTTGGATATTGGCTTGTTTATGCTTTCTATCGTTGCTTGATTTTCTGGTCTGCGTAGCAAATTCACTGTAACAAATACGCATCTTATTGAGATGCAAGTTAATTCCTCTATTGAAGAAATAATGGATGATAACAGCAAAAGCTAGAAACTTGTAAACAGATAAGAAGGAGATGAAAATCATCTACACTTTCACTAGTTATGTAGAAACACTATCAGAACTTGGGTGAATTTTATCCCCTATGCATTCACATTTTATAAGATTACTTAATGTCTCTCTTGCCTTCTTCATTTGTAATTTTATGAACACTGCCATAAAATATTCTGTATTTGTAAATGGTGTGATCACTGGAATTATTTGTATCCCAAGTGCTGGCCCACCAAGACCTCTGCTCACAGAGTCTCTACCACCATCTCTTCATGCCCTTCTTTTCTTAGAGGGTGCCGCCACTAGGTAGTCCCCCACCTTGGCACATCCAATGACTATCTTATGGCTAAACCTTTGAACATACCTTTAATTTTGAATTTATATTTTGGACATTCATTTAATTTTGATATTACATTTTGGACATACTTGTAACACTGATTTTAGATTTCAGCAAGTAAAATCACTTAGTTTTTCTCTATTATATATATATGTATATGTATACATATATATATATATATAATTTTTTATTGGATGTTTTATTTACATTTCATATGTTATCCCCTTACCCCATTCCCCACCCCATCCCCAGGAACCCCTTATCTCATCGCCCCTCCTCCTGCTTCTCTGCGGATGTGCACCTACCTAGCCCCCACTCCCACCTCCCACCCTCAAATTCCCACCCACTGGGGCGTCCAGCCTTCATGAGACCAAGGATCTCTTCTCCCACCTATGCCCGACAGGGCCATCCTCTCTTACATATATAGCTGGAGCCATGGATCCCTCCCTATGTGCTCCCAGGCTGGTGGTTTAGACCCTGGGAGCTCTGGTTGGTTGGTATTGTTGCTCTCCTCATGAGGCCACAAACCCTTTCAGCTCCTACAATCTTCACTCTAACTCCTCCATTGGGAACTCCATGATCAATTCAATGGTTAGTTGTGAGCATCTGCCTCTGAATATGTCAGACTCTTGCAGACCTCTAAGGAGACAGCTATGTCAGGCTCCTGTCAGCATGCACTTCCTGACTTCCACATGAGCATCTACCTTTGGTGACATATATATGTATATGTGTGTGTGTGTGTGTGTGTGTGTGTGTGTGTGTGTGTGTGTGTGTGTGTGTATATATGGGTCTTTTACCTAAATATGAGTCTGTGTACCATGTGCATGCAGTACCCAAGGAAACCATCAGACAGCTGATCCCTGGGACAGAAGTTATAGATGATTGAGAGTTGCCATGTGGGTGCTAGGATTTGAGGCCAGGTCTTCTGGGAAAAGTGGCCAGCATTCAAAAACCTGTGAATTCTCTCTCAAGCTCCTTTAATATGACTCCTCCAACTTTGTTGTTTTGCAGGATTGATTTGTCTATTTAGTGCATTTTGCACTTCTATAGGGAGTTTAGGATCAGTTTGTTAAATTCTTATTAAGCAAACAAAAAAGGAGGCCTTGGATATTTGGTAGAGATTGGCCTTAGTGAGGGATGTATTGCCATCTCAACAGCGCTAAGTCTTCAAAACAACTAATATGAACATTTCTCCATTTATTTGGATCTTAGTTTCTTACAATTGTGCATTATAGTTTCCACATACCTGCCTTGCAGTGATACTCAAATTTATTTCTTCACACTCACATTATATTACTTTAATATGAATTTTCTTCTGCTTTGAGGTTCTGTTTGTTTATTGCTCATATGTAGAAATAGAATTGATTTTGTATATCAAACTTGCATCCTGTATCATTGAAGACTCATTTATTAGTTCTGAAAGCCTTTCTCTGCAGACTTCAAGGTGTTTTCCTACAGAGAACTGTGTCATCTGCAACAGAGATAGTTTTACTTCTTCCTTCCTACTCTGAAACTATTAATTCTTTCTGTGGCCTATGTGTCCAGGTAAGGACTTTCAAAAAAACATTGAATAGAAGTGGAAAATGCCTATATCTTTCTCTTGTTCCTGACCTTAAGAGGTAACTCTTCAGTCTTCCACTGTTAAACATAGTGTAAGCTATAAGATTTTGTAGATGACATTATCTCTAAATTTTCTTAATGTCCCTACTTTGTTCAATAGTGTTATCATGATAGCATGCTGGATTTTGTCAAAAAAAATTTCCCATTTGTTGAGATGAACATGCTTTGTCCTATATTATTCTTAGGCATTAACTCTAGTTGAAGTTTTTATATATTGACACACTCTTGAATTGCTAGGATAGACTCTGAGTCATGACCTATAATCTTCTTTTTTTTTCTATTTTAGAATCTGAGTTCTGTTGAAAATATTTTGTTAGGGTTTTCTTTTGTCTGTCTTCTTAAGGTATTTTGGTTGGTGTTCTTCCTTTTCTCATGATATTAGTATGATTTTATAATTAAAGTTATACTAGTAGTCTCAGCATCAGCTGGGAATATTGCCTGGTCTTCTATTTTTAGAGTGATCTGTGAAGAATTGGTGTGAAAATTGTGATGTAATTTATTAACAAAGCTATAGAGTTTTTGGATTTCTTTTCCCCAGGAAACTCTTTTGACCATTAATAAAATACATTTTCTTATCACAGATCTGTGAAGGCTTTCTGCTTGCTCTCTAGTCACTATCAGTTTGTGGTTTTCCAGGAGGACCCAGAATAGTGATACTCAGGGTATTGAGTTTTCCGTAGGTACAGTTCTATCACTTTGGTTTGACATGTACCAGTTGTGTGTGACAGGCAGCTGGAAGACAGGTGATGCACCAGAATGATCACAAGTGTATCTACCCACATGGATGCCGAGGCTTTGGCTCTGGGTTTAGGTGACAGCACAGATGACAACAGATGCAGGGATGGAGGCAGACAGCTTTCAGGAGCACTGTTTCACCTTCGCTTTTAAGGAAGCCTGGGTTCTCCTGTTTCTGCTGCATGAAATAAATCGATCTTTCCTCAGACTCACATCGTATTTACTTTATGTAAAGGAGAATGAGAGATATATCTATGCAAGGACATATAATATATGGACATATGAATCTGAACAAGGAATATTAAGGCAATAATAGTATTCAAAAGCTATGGTATGAGACTATCAATTCTGAATTACCAATGGGTTTTATTTGTTGTGTTAAAAGCAATTGGAACACAAATATGCATACAGATATGCAGCAAGTTGAAAGCAGGTAATGAAAACTCAAATTTTTAAAAAGCACATAGCCATTAGACCATATTTAAATACAAGGCTCATTTCTGAGTCTTAGACATAAAATATTGATGCTATCATTAGATATTACAGAATATATGAAATATTTTAAAATTAGAATTCAAAACTATAAGGTTGTGAGTGCAAGTTTTATAAAGTAGATATCAAAGTTACATGTCATCAAGGAGAGCAAGTGGAACATCTGAACCATACAACATAAGCAAAGCTTGAGGTCTCCTTGGCTTTCAGGGTAACCTAAATCTTGTCTTAGTCACACCTAACAGCGTATCTGAAGGGAAGAATAATCAAGACTAATTCCACTTTCTTTTCAACTTTTATTCAAAAGGTACTTACAGATGTTGACGATTCTGAGTATGTACTCTAGCTAATGGAAGACATCTTTTGTCAATATGCATGCATTGCCCAAGTCTTGTACTTTATATGTGAGGAGACAAGTGAACATATTAATTTATAAACAGGGCATTTCAAGATGACACCCCTTACATTTCTACAAATGACCTGTATGAATCAACACAACTAACAGCCTTGGCAATTCTGCTGGGGATCTTCAGTGTGTTGGACAGGGTAGTGAGTATCTAAGCATTATCCGGAGAAGGGAGAGTGGAAGGAATGAGTAGAGATGAATATCTTCTACCTTATTGGATATTTTAGAATTATGGAACAGCTCTATGAGGCTTCAGGGGCTTGTTATCATGGACCCTGGAGAGCCATTTATAACAGATGACTGCGTACAAGATTACAACCAGTGTGGTTTCAAGGGTAGATCAGACAGAATGCAAATATGCCAAGAAAGAGAAGACAAGAGCAGAGACAAGAAAGAAGGAATGACCTGCTCAGCAATAAGGTCCACAAAGGCCTCCTCCATTCTGTTAGGTGATTTTGAATCTATGGTGTATGGATCAAAATACAGGGTATGCAGAGCTCTGGTGTATAGCCACACAGTTTCTGAGGGTTGGCTTGACTCTGAGTAGCGTGTGCTCTAGTATGGCGTGTGTGACACCAATGTTTTCAACTAGTGAACTTATGAAGTAAACTTATATTGGTTAAAAGCCAAATGACTGTGAGGCCTTCCTGATTCATTAAATGCTATTTAAAATGTAAGTACCTCCAGTGACTAGGTCAAAAGCAGTGGTTCTGAGCTTTTGAGTCATGACCCCTTTGGATGTTAAAAGACCCTTTCAAAAAGGCCTAAAAAACAGACATTTGTAACTTTATTTTTTAAAGTCTATTTTTAATGATGCTTTAAATACGCTTTAACTTCCCTTCTAGCCCACCAGCCACCAGAGGTAGTGGAAAAGAAAGGATACAGGGGAAGTGGACCTGTTTAGAAATGGCTCTTTGGAGCAGATCCCATTTGTGTTATCAGGAAATCAGCAGTTTAGTTCACAGGTCAGTAATCACCAGCTCAATCCATTCACAAACACTTCATAGATACACTTCATAGTCCAGTTCAGTAGTAATGGGATAGCAGTGGTGGCATGACCTAGCCAGGCCCCAGCTGAGTCGGCACTAGTAAGCAGGAAGGATTTGGACCAGCAGGGACACCAGGAGGAGTCTCAGCTGTGCCTCTCAGCAAAGTGAAGATCATTGAAGATGTGAGACCAACAAGCATTGTACAGTTAGCTCCGTGAGCAAGCCCTCCTCACAGTCCATTGAGTCCTAGTCATACTCCCTCCAAACAGTATGTATTCTCCATGGGTCTTGTCTCACCACATGTCTAGTTTTAGCCCATGAATCTGTCTTAGCTGACATCAACTCTGCCAATCAGCCAGAGTCCATGGAAGCAGCAAGATGCCTCAGTACACCATCAAAAGTCTTTAGTGCATTTCTTTCTATGGAGTCCTGACAAAAGGAGCTCATCTACGCAAAGTAAGGTGGACCAATATATGCGTGTCATTATCGAAGACTCCTTTATTACATATCCTTTCACTTGTGCTTGCTTTACAGAACATCCTTTCACCTGTGTCTGCTTCAGTGAAACGTTCCTTCACATGTCTGCCCCAGCAAAACACCATCTGACACAATTGACTTTCCAAAGAATTCTTAAGTTTCCACTTCAGATGTTTATATTGTGATCCATAACCATGGCAAAATTGCAGTTATGAAGTTACAACAAACATCATTTTATAGTTGAAGAGTAACTACAATATAAGGAACTATATCAAAGGGTTTCAGCATTAGAAATGTTGAGAACCACTGGGCTAGAGAGAAACCCAGGATGTTGGATCATGAACAATGAAACAGGAAAAGACAAACTGAAGTACTTTAAAATCTGTTTTTCCAATTTTCTAAAAAGCCAGTTTTAGAGTTCTGTACTGCCATCACTGCCTGTTTTCCTTAAGCATGCCACTTTTCTTTTCTTTTTCATTTTTTGTAACATTTTTATTCATTTTTTGTTGGATATTCTATTTATTTACATTTCAAATGTTATCCTCTTTCCCCATTCCACCCTCAGAAACCCCTTATCCCAACCTCTCCTCCTGCTTCTATGAGGGTGTGCTCCCACCCATCCACCCACTCCTGCCTCCTCACCCTTGAATTCCCCCACACTGGAGTATCCATAGCCTTCACAGGACCAAAGACCTCCTCTCCCACTGATGCCCAACAAGGGCATCCTCCACTACATATACATGTGTGTTCCAGGTTGGCAGTTTAGAGCCTGTGAGATCTGGTTGGTTGGTATTGTACCTCTCCCCCATGAGAACACAATCTCCTTCAGCTCCTTCAGTCTTCTCTCTAACTCCTCCACTGGGGACCCTGTGATCAGTTCCATGGTTAGCTGCCAGCATCTGCCTCTGTATATGTCAGGCTCTGGCAGAGCCTCTCAGGAAACAGGTATATCAGGCTCCGGTCAGCATGCATTTCCTGGCATCCACAACAGTGTCTGTGTTTGGTGACTACACATGGGATGGATCCCCAGGTGGGTCAGTCTCTGGATGGCCCCTCCTCCAGTATCTCCTCCACACTTTGTCTATGTATTTGCTCCCATGAGTATTTTGTTACTCTTTCTAAGAGGGACTGAAGCACCCACACATTGGTCTTTCTTCTTGAGCTTTATGTGATCTGTGAGTTGTATCTTGGGTATTGTGAGCTTTTGGGCTTAATATCCACTTATCAGTGAGTGCATACCATGTGTGTTCTTTTGTGATTCAATGCAATCCCCATCAAAATTCCAACTCAACCTTTCATAGAGTTAGAAAGAGCAATCTGCAAATTCATTTGGAATAACTAAAAACCTAGGATAGAGAAAACTATTCTCAACAATAAAAGAACTTCTAGGGGAAATCACCATCCCTGGCCTCAAGCTGTATTACAGAGCAATAGTGATAAAAACTGCATGGTATTGGTACAGAGACAGGCAGGAAGATCAATGAAACAGAATTGAAGACCCATAAATGAATCCACACACCTATGGTCACTTGATCTTTGACAAAGTATCTAAAACCATACAGTGGATAAAAGACAGCATTTTCAACAAATGGTGCTGGTTTAACTGGAAGTCAGCATGTAGAAGAATGCAACTCGATCCATTCTTATCTTTTTGTACAAAGTTCAAGTTCAAGTGGATCAAGGATCTCCACATAAAAACAGATGCACTGAAACTAACAGAGGAGAAAGTGGGGAAGAGTCTCAAACACATGGGCACAGGAGAAAAGTTCCTGAACAGAACACCAATGGCTTATGCTCTAAGATCAGGAATTGACAAATGGCATCTCATAAAATTGCAAAGCTTCTGTAAGGCAAAAGACACTGTCAATAGGACAAAATGGCAATCAACAGATTGGGAAAAATTTTTTTATCAATCCTACATCTGATAGAGGACTAATAGCCAATGTATACAAAGAACTCAAGAAATTAGACTCCAGACAACCAAATTACCCTATTAAAAATGGAGTACAGAGCTAAACAAAGAATTCTCAACAGAGGAAACTTCAATGATTGAAAAGCACCTAAAAAAATGTTCAAAATCCTTAGTCATCAGAGAAATGCAAATCAAAACAACCCTGAGATTTCACCTCACACCAGTCAGAATGGCTAAGATTAGAAACTCAGATGATAGCAGATGCTGGTGAGGATGTGAAGAAAAAGGAACACTCCTCCATTGTTGGTGGGATTGTGAGCTGGGACACCCACTCTGGACATAGTATTACCTGAGGACCCAGCTATACCACTACTGGGCATATACCCCAAAGATGCTCTAACATATAACAAGGACACATGCTCCACTATGTTCATAGCAAACTTATTTATAATAGCCAAAAGCTGGAAAGAACCCAGATGTCCTACAACAGAGAATTGATACAGAAAATGTGATACATTTACACAATGGAGTACTACTCAGCATGCAACTTTTCTAGAAGGCAGATGTCTTCTATCTAACTAGATAGTTGCTTTCTCAATGTGTGGAAATCAAAGGGAATGGTAAAAGGCTTCTGTAACTTTCTGTTTGTCCCTAGAAACTTCCTTGGGCTTTTGAGGTTGTTTGGCCTCCTGAACCACTGACAGGAAAAGAGACCTTCTTTAGAGGCAGAGAACAAATTCCTTTTCTCTGGTGGCCAATGTGGCCTTCAGGAAATACCACTACAAGCACCAGTCCACTTGAGTGTGTTCCATGTCCCTGAGTATTTGCCATACAGATGCAAAGCCACAGAAAGCTGAGCATAGAAAGGCTGGGGACTGTATCACTCCTACGATACACAAAGTAAGCTTTTCCCTCTCCCTGGTCAAGATGCAATGACCACAGTTTTGTGCTCAATGGATACTGTCAACTGCACATCATTTTGTCTGAACTGGGCATCTGGCTAGAGCTGTTTAGAAACTGTTCCATGTGAAAACCCCTTAGCCATGACTTGGCACCTTCATATGGTTTGAATACGATAGAGGATATTTCCCAAAAGTTTATGTGCTAGAAAATTGGTCCCTCCAAAGGCCATGTCTTAAGTATGGAACATTAAAGTCTGGGTCTAGTATGTGATCCCTCGGGTTATTAGGGTTACAGCTTTCTGGGATGGAGAATTGATAGATTAATTCAGTTCTCTTGGGATGCCTGAGTTAGCTGCTGCCTTGTTTCTCTACCCTTCTTCCTCCTTATTGTCTTTCTCCTTCTCCCCTTCCTCTTCATTCTCTTCCTCCTCAACAAGGTCTTGCTGTATAGCCCAAGCTGGTCTTGAACTCAACAATTTCTTACCCAAGTCTGCTGTGCACTGGGGTCCATGACCTGGATCACTATACTGAGCATCTGAGTTCCTTCTTAAGTACAGACATGGCTGGCCTCAGCAGCCACTTCTTATTTTGTAATGAAACATAATGGCCAGAAATACCATTATACTATTTGATATGCAGGCCTCAAAACTGTGAAACTATTTTTCTTTATTAAGTTAGCCTAACTTCAATGGTTTTGGTTTTTTTTTTAATAGTAACAAACTATACCCTAAACAGACATTAAACATAAAGAATAAACACAGGAAGAGTTGCAGGAGAGCTGTGGAGAGCCACAGATACTTTCATAGCCACCCAGCACTGACAGTTGTTTCTTGAATGAGGAATGAACTAACTGCAACACCCTGCTCAGTGGCCTTTTAGGGAAGATGAGTGTACATTTACCAATAAAGCGAAATAATCATCCTTCAGACATCTGTGTAAAGGCCTATTAAAATTCTCTGCTACCTATGACGATTACAAGTTATGCTAAATGAGCCAACCTTCGGGCGCAGTCCTTGAGGTATCCACAAAAATGCTTTCTGTTTCCTTTAATAATTTAAGGTACGTAACTATAATTTATTATTCAAAGGATGCATAAAGAAATACATATAAATATCACCCACCCACTTACTTCTTAAATTTTACTAGAAGACAAACTAAAAAATAGTAAATAAACCTTCCCACAAAGTGTAAATATTTGGTGCTAAGGAACACAGTACAGAAAACTGCTCTGGGTTTTACAGCTGAAGAATGCATAAAGAGACAGATCTAAGGTCACAGCCAGGGGAGGGCTTTCCACAGCTTTCTCAAACCCTTATTTTAAACAGCATAGAAAGGCCTTTTTGTTTTCTATTAGCAAAAAGATAATGTATTTTCAGAAACACTTATTATAGGGCTTAAAAAATTCTTTTAGCATTGTTTTAAAATTTCTAAATCCTGTCGTCTAAAACACCCCCTTACTTTGCTTCCTGAAGACATGCTTAGCCTTTCTGAGCTCAGAGATAGTTCCTTCCTCATTTTCTATTTGTTTGCTTGCCTGTTTTGAGACAGTGTTTTACACTGCTATTCAGAAGAACCTCAAACTTACTCTGTAGGTTGACCTCAAACTCATGATCCACCTGCCTCATCCTCCTGAGTACTCTCAAATTATCCAAATTACATAAACAAATAAGACACACTAGTTCTGTAGCTCTGTAGATGTTCTGCCTGTGGTTTTAGATCCACCTTGTCTCATTCATGGACCAAGACAAGTGTGTCTATGGTCAACTGAAAAACATTTCTTCTTAATAAATGATTATTCTTTGATTTTTAGCTACTACAGTTCTTTTGAGCTAGGTAAACTGTCTCCCTTTCTTTTCTCCCTCCCCAGCCCCTTACTGTCTTTCTGTTTTTTTCTAAAGAATAAAGAATTTCATGTTCAAATAAATTGCATTGCATGGATGGCCTGCCAAGAATTATCAGTAGAGAACTTAAGCAAATGATAAAAATAATTAAAATTTCATCTGAGCTTGGGAGAATAGTTGAAGTGATAGGGTCTGTGACTAGGATGTGTGAGATCTCATGTTCAATTCCCAGCCCCACAATAAACAGATGAACAAATGGCAGGTAGGTGGATAGATGGCCATCCACTCTGTATTATTGCAGATGAAGATGATTGCAAACAGCAAACATGGCACAACTCTCCTCCCAGGAGAGACCATTCTGCCTTGATTCCACTTCTACTCCATCCTGTGCTGCAGTGTTCATAGCCTCAGGATCTTACAATTCTATTCTGGATTGCTATGGTGTCTGACTGTGTGGTGCTTATCCATGGGAAAAGGCCATCAGAGAAAGAAAGATTTGGTAAAAACAAACAAATAAACAAAAAAAACACCAAACAAACGTGAATCTTCAAGTTCCCAGGACACAGTGTACTGACACGGGAAAGGGAGAGCCAGGAAGAGGATGCTAATTGATGTACTACTTTTCTTTCATAAAATAAACAAGCCTTATGATTTGTTAGTGTTAGAAACTAAAGTGAGATTTAAATAAGCCCTCCTGAAACCCAGTTCCATGCCATTTCTAACTTCACTTTGTGTATACAGAAGGCATCCTCAGAGTCAACCAGGATTAAAGCAGTATTTCTACAGCAGAGCCAGTGAGGTCTTGTTTCTTTTCCATGTTTTTTCCTCAAGTATTTGGTGCTCTAGGGATTCTATAGACATAGCAGTTAACAAGCAAGAGAGCCAGTGACAGAGAAGAAGTGATTAAGTTTTAAGGAAAATGCTGAAATACATCTTTCTGGCTTAGTATATATGCAAAGTCTGCAAAGTTACTTCCTATCAGCAGCCTCACAATTGCCCTAGAATACTCTGCTTAGAGAAGTACATGTTTTCTTTCCTTGTATTAAATAAATGAATCTAGATATGAAAATGAAGTTCCATGAGGATGGGGCTATGATGTTCAGAATATACTGTCCCTCAGCCCAAGATATGTTGACCCTTAAGATCCTGAACAAGGTGCTCCTGGGGCCTGGTTTATGCTTCTCTGTCTATTCCTGTGTCCTTGCCCATATTGCTCCAATGATTGAAACTTCAGCTTAATTTTCACATACTTAGTTTCTGTGGCGAAAAATCCCCCCACCTGACTTTTTCAAATTGGATGTCATCCTTACAATCTCACAGGTGAAGTACCAATTTATAGATGATGAAACTAATTCTTAGATGTTAAAAGAGGATGTGTTTATTGCATAAATAGGTAACAGATGAAGTAAAATTCAAATTTAGAACTATCAAGATTCATGTCACTTCTCTCCCTTGTATCATTATAAAACAAGTCCTTTCTTGACTCAAATTCATTCAGAAAGAAAGCATCGGTTGTAGCTCCATTCACTAAAACTACCCACCCTCCAACAAATACACTATATCAAACACAGTATTCTCACCATCCAACACAGTATAGCAAATACAGTATGCCCTCTATCCAACAAATTCAGTACATTAAGTTTAGTATTCCTACCATGCAACAAATACAGAGTATCGAATGTAATGCACCCTTTATCCAACAAATACAGGACACCATAGAAGATGGGAGCTGTGCTGGTGTTTGTCAAGTTGATACAAACTAGAGACATCTGTGAAGAGGGAGCATCAGTTGAGGAATTGGATCCACCAGACTGGCATATGGGCATATCTTCAGGGACATTGTCTTGACTGATGATTGATGTGGAAGAACCCAGCCCACTGTGCCCAGCACCAACCTGGGGCAGGCGGACATGGACTGGACTATATAAAATAAACAGCTGTATGCGTTCTAGGGAAGCAAAGGAGTAAGTAGCATTGTTCTATGGCTCCTGACTCTGATCTTACTTTTATTCCTGCTTCATCTTCTTCTCTGATAGAGGTGATGGGGAAGAAGGGTAAGTAGATAACCACCACCACCCCTGGGTTGGTTTTGGTCATGGTGTTTTGCTGTAACCCTAGAGCAGGAGCACAGAGCTGGGCTGGCCAGTCCTACATTTGGAGTGTTCACAGTTTTCTAGGAATGCTAACTACTCAGTTTATGGATGAATAATTTAAATTTAGGCCATAAAGGAGAAACAGAATACAAGAGTAAAGCCATGAGGGTCATACAGGATTAGAGTAATTTTAAATTGCTCACTAAATTAGACAAAAAAATTTACCAGTTTTAAGCCTTTAGCAGTCATACTTCACTGGCATCATTTCTAGAGATTCATGGAGGAAATAGCTTCCATTCCAGTCTTTAAAATAAGCAAAAGATGATTAAATGAACAAGTTCCCCATATTCTAGTTCTTTCATATGCCCTCATGATTGCTGTTGTCTCAGAACTGGTTAATATCCTCTTTATATCAGTTCTTATTTGTTGTTTTAAAGCATTTTTAAAGGGAACTTCATATTGTTACTATAAAGAAAGAAAACAGCCAATACTTTCCATAAATAAATAGCAACTATGGAAATAAATACAATAGAACAGAATGACAACGCCTAAGCACACATCGCTGAAGTGAACAGCTCCGAGCCTGCAGCCTGGTCTGCCTCTTCCAAATGAAGATTAGTAGGGATGTGACAGGTGTTAAGAACAACCTAGCTGCTCCAAACTAATCTCTTTCCTGGAAATAATCAAGAGGATTTGAAAGGGATCCTGAACAGAAGTAATCTCACTTTATGAGTTGATGCTACTTAACATTGTCCTCAAATTGCACCAATATCTTCCTGAGATTTCACATGGTGAGCTGGAGAACATGAATAAACTGGGAAACAGTTTAGAGATCTGCAACTGACCTTTTCATTCATTCACCCATTCATTAATTCACTCATTCATTCATCTAATCTGGATTACTCTCAGGTATTAACCAGAAAGGAAGGAAGGGAGACAGAAATGGCAGGAATCAGGAAGAGCAGTAGGTAAGGGAGAGGGCTGGTCTTGTGTAGAAGATAGAGTAGTTATCATAATTTCAAAAAGATCGTAATGACAGAGATTAAACAAAACATAACACATATCATTGAAAGTAGCCTTGCACGAGCCATGCCTTGGCTGAGAAATACTCATGGCCAGCTGGGTACACAGAGAATATTCTATGGTCATCAGAACCAGGGCTTCCTTCAGTATCACCCTGCAGACATTTTTCCTCCTTCCTCTTTGGCAAAATTTCACTAAGGCTTTCTTTAAACTTGCAGATAAAAGGGACGGCAAAGCCTGGGATTTCCCACCCCCACCGAAGCACTGTGGACAGGTGGTTTATTTTATTGTCCTATTTTCATATTTGGGTTGCCTTAAACTAACTGTAAGAGAACTTACAGTATCACCATTTTTCAAAGTTGCTAATCCTCAAATGGAAAAATAAACAAACAAATAAAACAAAACATTCGAGTACTTTCTTTTAATTCTTTTTTTTTCTGTTTTTTTTGGGGGGGCATATTTTACTTACATTTCAGATGTGATATCCTTCCCCCATTTTCCCCCAACCCAGGAACCCCCTATCCCATCCCTCCTCCTCCTGCCCACTCCCACCTCCCCATCCACAAATTCTCCCACACTGGTGCATCCAGCCTTCACTGGACCAAGGACTTCCTTTCCCACCTATGCCTGACAATGCCATCCTCCCCTACATGTACAGCTGGAGGTCCCTCCCTAAGTGCTCCCAGGCTGGTGATTTAGACCCTGGAAGCTCTGGTTGGTTGCTATTCTTGCCCTCCCCATGGGGCTGCAAACCCTTTCAGCTCCTTCAGTCTTCTCTCTCACTCCTCCATGATTAGTTCAATGGTTAGCTGTGAGCATCCACCTCTGTATATTTCAGGCTCTGGCAGACCTCTAAGGAGACAGCTATGTCAGACTCCTGTCAGCATGCACTTCCTGGCATCCACATCAGTGTCTACGTTTGGTGACTGTGCATGGGATGGATATCCCAGTGGAACAGTCTCCAGACAACCCCTCCTTCAGTTTCTGTCATATGCTTTGTCTCCATATTTGCTCCCATGTGTATTTTGTTACTCCTTCTAAGAAGGACCAGAGCACCCACACTTTGGTCTTCTTTGTTCATGAGCTTCATGTGGTCCGTAAGTTGCATCTTGGGTATTGCAAGCTTTTGGGCTAATATTCAATTATCAGTGAGTGCATACCATGTGTTCTTTTGTGATTGGGTTACCTCACTCAGCATGATATTTTCTAGTTCCATTCATTTGCCTAAGAATTTCATGAATTCATTGTTTTTAATAGCTGAGTAATACTCCATTGTGTAAATGTATCACATTTTCTGTATCCATTCCTCAGTTGAAGGACATCTGGGTTCTTTCCAGCTTCTGGCTATTACAAATAAGGCTGCTATGAACATAGTGGAGCATATGTCCTTGTTATATGTTGGAACATCTTCTGGGTAAATGCCCAGGAGTGGTATAGTTGGGTCCTCAGGTAATGCTATGTCCAATTTTCTGATGAACTGCCAGACTGATTTCCAGAGTGGTTGTACCAGCTTGCAATCCCACCAACAATGGAGGAGTGTTCCTTTTTCTTTACATCCTCGCCAGCATCTACTATCACCTTGAGTTTCTGATCTTAGCCATTCTGACTGGTGTGAGGTGGAATCTCAGGGTTGTTTTGATTTGCATTTCCCTGATGACTAAGGATATTGAACATTTCTTTAGATGCTTTTTGATCGTTGAAGTTTCCTCCATTTAACATTCTTTGTTTAGCTCTGTACCCCATTTTTTAATAGGGTAACTTGGTTGTCTGAAGTCTAATTTCTTGAGTTCTTTGTATATATTGGATATTAGCCCTCTATCAGATGTAGCTCTTAATGACACCCTTCACAATAGTCATAAATAATATAAAATACCTTGGTGTGAATCTAACCACGCAAGTAAAAGATCTGTATGACAAGAACTTCAAGTCCCTGAAGAAAGAAATTGAAGCAGATCTCAGAAGATGGAAAGATCTCCCATGCTCATGGATTCAAAGGATTGATATAGTAAAAATGGCTATCTTACCGTGAGCAGTCTACAAATTTAATGCAGTCCCCATCAAAATCCCCACTCAACTCTTCACAGAGAGAAAGAGCAATTCTCAAATTCATTTGGAATAACAAAAAACCCAGGATAGTGAGAACTATTCTCAACAATAAAAGAACTTCTGGGGGAATCATCATCCCTGACCTCAAGCTGTACTACAGAGCAATAGTGATAAAAACTGCATGGTATTAGTACAGAGACAGGCAGGAAGATCAATGGAATAGAATTGAAGACCCAGAAATGAACCCACACACCTATGGTCACTTGATCTTTGACAAAGGAGCTAAAACCATCCATTGGGAAAAGGACAGCATTTTCAACAAATGGTGCTGGTTCAACTGGAGGTCAGCATGTAGAAGAATGCAAATCGATCCATTCTTATCTCCTGGTACAAAGCTCAAGTTCAAGTGGATCAAGGACCTTCACATAAAACCAGACACACTAAAAATAATAGAAGAGAAGGTGGGGAAGACCCTCGAATACCTGGACACAGGGGAAAGTTCCTGAACAGAACACCAACAGCTTATGCTCTAAGATCAAGAATTGACAAATGGGACCTCATAAAATTGCAAAGCTTCTGTAAGGCCAAGGACACTATCAATAGGACAAAACGGCAACCAACAGATTGGGAAAAATATTTCTTTTAATTCTTAAATAAAAATATATTATCTTCCCTCTTCCTTTTCATTCCTCAAATCCCTTTAAACCCTCTAAATGTATATATTTGAAAATACGAATATGTAATATATTCCTAAATATATAAGTACAATCTGCATAGTCTGTACATGTTTCTTGAATGAAGACGACACCAATAGACATAGAGACATGGAAAAGGGAATCTCACAGGTCCCTATCCTAGACAAATGGCTACAGGTAACTAAATGGTTAGAGCAGGAGGAGTCTTCCCTAGGGAAGAGCCTCAAAACTTTTTAATCCAAAACCATTATAAAAAGTTCATCTTGGAAGATCAACAGGGTGATTTGTATTGTCTTTCTATCTTGGTTTAGCTAGTAAATACAGTCAAAAATCCCAACAGTGCTTTTTGCCCTCCCGAATAACTCCATCCTATAATAGAAACAAAAGGACCTTGTTCAAAGAGTTTAGTCCTATGAAAGATTCCCCCGAAGAATGAAACTAATATTTCTACAGGGTTTCTTAGTTATGTTCCTATTCTACGATAAATCCACCACCAAAAACACCTTATGAAGGAAAGGTGTTATTTCATGTTTCTCATCCAGCAAACAGTCCAACACTGAGGGAAGGAAGGGAGGAAATCAAGCATATTGACAACCTGGAGATAAGAACTGAATCAGAGGCCATGGAGAAGTGAGGTTTATGGGAATGTTCCTCCTGGCTGGCTCTGTACCACGTGTTCAAATGTGGCACCGCCTACAGTGGGCTGGGCTATTCCACATCAACCATTGCTCAAGAAAATCTCCCCATAGACTTGCTTATGGACTAGTTCAATCGACAAAAAATTCATTGGAGGTTCTTCTTCCCAGATTACTCCAGTTGTTGTCAAGTGCGGAAATAACCTAACCAGGTTCTGTGAGATATACATGTTTATTGTATCATCTTGCTATTTACATTGTTGAATAAAGGCTAGCTCAGTTTACAATTAGTTGCTAAACAAGACAAGTTGGTTCCTCTGCAAGAATAAATAATGAAGAAACATAACATACCTGTGAAGCTTGAGGGTCACAGTTCCATAAACAGTCGCAAAACCGAGAAGACGAACCCACCTTAGGAGAATACAACGAAATGTACTTGGCTCAAAGTACAGAATAACGACCTGTAGATGAAACAGAGAGAGTCCTTCAGCATCAACTGCTGCCCACAAAAGTTAGTACATCACAACTGGGTACTTAATATGAGCTGATTTTGACATAAGCATACATTCACTGAAGTAGTTTCTTAGATGTTCCCTTAACTCATTATTGAGGCTGAAGAACCACAGGATCACTCCGTAGATTTCAATGAAACCTATATCCTTAACATCTAATTTCAAGTTCTGATCACCTGCTTCCAAGTCTGTAGTATGTAAATTGTCTCTCTCTCTTTTCCTCTCTCTCTCTCTCTCTCTCTCTCTCTCTCTCTCTCTCTCTCTCTCTCTCTCTCTCTCTTTTGTTCTTTCCTTCTTCCTTCCTTTCTTTATTAATTTATTAATTAATTTTTTACATCCAAATCACTGCTCCCCCCAACAGGGTCCCTCCTCCTTCTCCCTCTCCCTCTCCTCTGAGAGGGTGGTCCTCCTTCTCCTATTGCAGACAGGGGCCTAGCATAACTGTCCCCTAAAAGACTCTATTCAGCAGCTGACTGAAACAATGTAGATACCCACAGTCAAATAAGTCAAATAGTGGATGGAGCTTGAGAGACACTTATGGAAGAGTTGCAGGGAAGGATTAAAGTAACCCAGGAGCTACAGTAGACATCTAAGTGTCTTCAGTGGGGCCACAGAACAAGTTGCCAACTCTATGGAACAGTCAAAAGACTTGTATAAGACATTCCTCTGCCTTTCAGAACTCTGTTACATAATATTCAGCAAGTTCTTATTGAATAATTATTTTGACTCTGCCAGAGAGCCTTGGATAGTGTTAAAGGATGAATGATGTTGAAAAGCAGAGAAAATCAACAGGTGTGAATTTATTATGATTTTATTTTCCTGAAGTCAGGTCCATCATAACAGAAACTCTGGTAGTGGCCAAAAGCCTGAGTGTTATCTTTGGCTTTTAACATTCTTAACATGTCTATTTCAGGCAGCTAAGATTTCTCTCCAGCATGGCACAAATTAAGTCCCTTTCCCCTGTGCCTTCAGAATGACATAGTAATTGTTTCCTGGTATTTTTGTAGTAAGACTACTTAAAATAGAAATAGAATTAATATTTTAGAGAATAGGGAAAGAGCAAGACAAAAGTCTCAAGAAGACATTTTTTAAAGTAAATCTAGGAACACACTCAAGACTGTGTTTTGGAAGCCAAGTGATAGCTTTTGACTCTATCCTCTCGCTTATACAAAATTTATTGTTAATTTTCCAATTTAATATTTATATATGTGTGTCTGTGTATGGAAAGAGAATATAATATACACAAAAAGACTTGCCTTTAAGATTTATAAGAAAAAGATTTGAACTAAGATAAAAAGATATAAACAGAAAACCAGTTAAAATTTCATAAATTTGTACTATAAATTTAGGCTCATTTTATTTTAGAAATATTCTGGCAGTGTGAATTCCTGGGGACATGGAGTTCCAAGTTATGAGACGGCTCCCCACTAAATGGTGAGAGCTGGTGGGAAAGGGTTAGATGATAATGCCTGGAGGAAAGAGTAGCCAGTAAATATAGGCTAATGTGAATAGGAGAGTTACTTTATTTATTCTTTCTTGTAAAATTCACATTCATTCATTGCATCATAATTACCCATTGTTTCCACCGATGACTTTCTGCCCCTCCAGCCCCTCTTCCTTTTGAGTTTCTGTCTTCACCTTTTGACTATGTAGCTTTTCTATTTTATTTTAATCTCTGAACCAAAAGTACAAATATAGAGGGGCATAGGTCCATCCATGTACTTTACAAATAGAAAATGTTTAAAATATTTTCTTAACAATCTATTTAGAGTTTTTTTTAAAGTATTATTTTTTAAAAATAAGCTATTTGGAAACCCCAATTAGAGCTCACCATTGTTATTTTAATTGACATATTTAATATTTATTTACTCAGAAAGGAATTAAGAAGTCATCAAAGCAAGTTAGATGTAGATTTGCTCTACAAAGAAGTTATAAATGCACAGAACAGATGTTAAATGTAAATGATAAAAATAATTACATAGTGGTTATTGTCTAGATGCTAAATTGAACATGTTTTACATCCTTAGGCTCATTTAATCCTCACAACATTTTTCAACCATAAGGACTTTTATAGAAGAGAAGTGAGCACAGGGAATATAAGTAATGTGCCCAGGGTTTCATAGTTGGAAGTTTTGGTGACAGGATACACACAAGTATCTGAATGCAGACACTCTGTTCATGTGTATGGTAGCTATGCTGAAAGGTATCTCTAAACTCTCTATTAGCAGGGAAGGGACTGGTGACATTAACCTGTGACCTAAACTATAAGGAAGATTTGAAGAAAAGGTTTAATGGAATTGAATGTATCTCAGCTAGGAGGGTAGGTATCTGAGTGGGGACCTATGGAGGGACAGGAGTAACTGCAGGCTAAAGCACAAACAGGAGGGAGGCAAGGCGGGAGGCAAGGTGGAAGGGGTTGTAGAAAAGTCTAGAGTGTATGGCTAGAGAGCTGGAGAATTGAGAGGCATGGAGGACACAGCTTTGTCTGACACTGGCGTCGGATGGGGCAAGCACACAAAAATCTTTGAATAACATGGCAAGGAATTCAGAATTATTCCATGAGCACCCCACTAAGATTCTTCTGCTGAGATCTGAAATATGTGCTAAGATAGCAACAGACTGTCACAGGATTGGCTGGACTACAGAACAGGAAGATACTGAAGGTAAGAAGTTTAGCTGGAAGGGAGAATGAGCTTCCTCATATATACAGATTTCCTCCTTTCCTTTGTTTAATTCCATAACTTTCATTGCAGGCCCCAAACAACTGTAGTAATGTCCTTGCTCACACCACCATCCTGCTGAGGACTTCAGGGCTCTCAGACTCCTAGGATAAAATGCAGATCCTTTCAGTGACTAGAAGAGTCAGCACGTAATCCCACTCATCTCTGCTGTGCCATCATGTTGCTTCCAGCAAAGCCTGCAGACCCTGCCCATGTGTGACCTTTTTCAGGTGTTCCTTACAAAGTCCCACGCCTTACCTGTACCTGGATTATTTCTGCCTGTCCCTTTCGGTCTTGGCCGTAATAGCCATTCCTGTAGGAGGAAGAGGACTTCCTGTGGAGTATCTCAAGGTCTCTACTTGTTCTCTAGGCTATATGGCAGTCATCTTCATCTTGTCTACGTCTGTGACACTGAGACTGAATCCCAGAATTCTAGAAAAGCCTCATCCAGAGTATGTTGAGTGACATAAACCAAATGAAGCTGGGAGTGGGGTGGTGCCATTTAATGTATCAATGTTTTAGAGACCACAAATTCAGTAATTTTTTTAGAGTAGAGGAAAGATGTCTAACTGAAGGAAACACTAAGCATCTCATTATTCCTCGAGGCAAAGGAAAATTAATATTAAAGGCATATCAAGGATTTAAGCCTGGGTGACTGAGAGAGGGAAGGTTGTGTTAGGAATGAAGCTGATAAAAGCAGAGGATACATAAGGATGCAGTAAATACTGAGACTTCAACCTAGACGCTTCCTTGTCACATCCTTCATGACTCAGCTTGGGCTTGCTATCCATGACACTTCCCACTCCTCCCACGCAACATCAGAGTTTCACCTTATTTGTACATTATTTACTCTTGTTGAATGCTAAGCTTTCTTCATTCTCTCAACAGCTCTGTTTTGAAGTAATTATTTCTGTAACTCAGTTGTTTGAAGTGTCTTCCTTGCTGGGACAAAATATATACAACAATGTTTAGCTATCTCATTCAAAATTGCAAGCAATTCCCTGCACAGTACCTGGCAATAATTGGTAGCAAATGAATCTATTATACATGATATATGTTGTATAAATCACATATAAATGATATTGAGGAAAGAAAGAAGTGATGGAGAATGAAATGCCTGTTTGTTCAATAAGTTGGGAATGAATTGTGTGTAGGACCGTTCAGATTAAGAATGTGAGAGTTGGTACACTATATAATGAGAAAAACAAACCCCAAATGGGTCTCTAAAGTTTTCTTGCCTTATGATGTGTTAATTTTTCATGCTAACATACAGTTTAACAAGATGATTATGAAACACACCGTCCTTCCCTAACTATTAGTTAATAACATTCAATAACAGACTTCTGTAGGAAAATTAATCCACTAAGCTGAAAGACTTATGAATGATGATTTTACTGACATAAAACAGACATCTATCATGTTCACAGAGTGAAAATAATGATATTAATGGAACTGCAATGGCTTCAACATTCCCTCCAAAATTCATTTTGAAATTATTGCCATTGTAAAAGGACCAAGAGGTGGGATCTTTGGGAAATCACTAGGCTATGGGAATCTTGCCTTCATGAATGGATTAAGTTTCACATGGCAGCTGTGAGGTTGTTTCTAAAATGGGCTCTTGTTAAAAGAGTGGGTTTGGCCTTGTTTTCCTCTGTGCCTGGCCAGTGCTTGCCCTTCTATGGTGGTCCTTCCTTAGTGCCTCTCCCAACATCCACCATACTAAGATGGGTTTTATCTTATTCTCATGCCACTTGTTCTCATTGGATGCTGGTTCTACTCCCACTGGGCAATTGTACTTCCTAGCATCCAAATCTATGAGCAGAATAATCTTCTCTTGTATATAATTGGCCAACCTGTTATAAGGGGAGAAAATGGACTCAGAAATGCTCATACTGGTCTCTATGCTGGCCACACCATCCATATTCTGGGTTCAAGTACACTTTATCATCCTGGCTCCAAGGGAGGATGTCAGGAGACATCTAGGGCAGGCTAAAGACTAGTGGATGACTTTCCTGTGATGGTCCACCAAGTTTTGAATAGACTACGATGGATGAACTCTGAGAGCCAAAGCCTCAAGTGACTTCATCACAGGATTGATTGTTGCAGCTGATATGCCTTCCTGTTATTATTAAATTGATAATAATTCCTGGGCATTAGTCCACACTATTGGTAAGATTTTCTGCAGATCAATGAAGTTGTACTCTTTTGTAGTAATGCTATGTAGACAAATAGATGATTTCTTAATTCCTAATAGTGATTCCATAAAATTTCTAGATTTATACAAGTGATTTGGAAACCTGTGGTGGTTTGATTATGCTTAGCCCAGGAAATGACATTATTAGGAGGTGTAACCTTGTTGGAATGGGTGTGGCCTTGTTGGAGTAGGTGTGCTAGTGTGGACATGGGATTTGAGACCCTCCTCTTAGGTACCCATGAGATAGTCTTCTCCTGTCTGCCTTTGAATGAAGATGTAGAACTCTCAGCTCCTCTAGACCTATATCTGCCTGGACACTGCCATGCTCCTTCCTTGATGATAGTGGACTGAACCTCTGAATCTATAAGGCAGCCCCAATTAAATGTTGTCCTTTGTAAGAGTTGTCTTGGTCATGGTGTCTTTTCATAAAAGTCTTTCCGTAACTAAGGCAACTTTTATAAGAAAAACTATAATTAGAGTTGTGTAAACCTTCATTGTGTCATGGGATATTTTCACTCGGATAGAAAGCAGACATGCAACAGATTTACAATCTAAGAAAACATTCCTTTTAGGCTATAAAACCATTATCTGATAACTACAGATCATAAAAGGGAATGAATGGTTTATTGTAGGTGCAAGGGCAGAAGATAAAATATTGACTGGGTTTATCTATACAAAACTTCAGTACTAATGAGATACTAGGCAGATGATTTCCCTCTTAATTTAGACATAAGAATTATTGTTTTAAACTCTCAGTGAACCTGTGGAGCTAGTGACAGAAAATGAGTGTTTAGTTAGATAACTAGTCTTAATGGAAACACATGTAAACATCTCTGTTGTTTCCTCTTACTCAATTTATGACTGGAATTTATGTTTAAACTTGTGAACTTTTGAAAAAAGATGCTTGGAATACCATGTGTACAAGAACTAGGAACAATGATAACAAGGAAAGAGCAAAGAAGAAGAAACAGCAGAATACAGCAGAGAGAGCTGTCAGGTTTCTTCTTACCATGAGACAATTTTTTTCTTAACAGTAGGGTTTCTTCTTACAAACAAGGACAGGGCTTTTCTTGCCTGTGTGGATTTCTTTCATTTAGCAATAGAAAGGTAGAACTTATTTTTCATCCAGAATATGAGAGTTCTTTCTGCACTGCACTGGCACTTGGACTTTTGCTTCATTTAACATATATATACATATATGTATATATATGTATATGTAAGTATAGTTATGTGTAAGTATGTAAGTTGATGAGACAGGTGCATGGGTCCAACCAGAGTATATATATGTATGAATATGTGTGTATGAATGTGCATATGAATGTATGTTTGTTTCTGTGCATATTACCTATGTAAATGTTTTTCTTTCTGAAGACATGACTTTCTTTTTCCTGGTCCAATAAAAGTTAATTGCCCCAAGCCTCCCTCTAGCTTGGCCAATGAGAGGTGAGGCTTCTGGCCAATAGAAAAAGAAACCTTAGCAATAAATCCTCTACTGAATTCCCCACTGCTATACAGCATATGTTACTAGCCAGAGAATTATAGAGTAAGTAAGAGTTAAGTTTTCCAGCACTTCTTCAAGCATAGAGAATTATGAAGTGAATAATAGGAGAGACAGAGAGTTAAGTTTCCCCAGTGCTTAATGAAGCTTCCCACAGTAAGAGAGATTTAAGTTTTTAGCACAGAACTGTTAGTGCATTAAAAGGCTGGAGACCATCTCTCTTTTGGCTTGTGTCTGACACTGCTTCAACCCACTCCAGGCTAGGCAGGCTCCTGACAGGATGCTGATAACTAATTTGCTCCATGTTATAAAAATCACTTTTAGAATCTGAATCCATTGAAAGTTACTTTATTGAAAGACTTGCTGAAGGCAGAGTTCCATCATACTACTTCATGGGAAAACTGCTCTTCTAGCACTAGAGGATAATGAGAACTGTAAAACAGATACATTGAATGTGTGGGGAACAAGATGGGTGTATCCCACTCTGGCTATTGAGTAATCTAAGTACTTATGAATAAACATGTTTGGTATAAATGGACATAGTATAGAAGTTATGGACAATGTAAAGTAAATTACCATATGATGAGGGGCTTGAATGAGAGAAATGGGGACATACTTAGGGACAGCATAGAAAGTGTCACACAATCACATTGGTTCCTTCAACATTGTCCTTAGGAAGCTCATATGGTTTCCTTGGAGTTTCCTCTATCATCTTTGAAGAAAACCATCTAAGTGTTGAGGGCTGACTGTTAACTATGAAGGTGTTGGCTCCTAGCCATGTGGATATTCTTCTAGTTACTTACAAAACCTATCAACTGATCTTATTGATGGGACTGGACACTCTGGGCACTGATTTTTACATTTTCATTCCTTTAAAAATTACTACATGATAGAGAAAACCTTATAAGACTTCCCCTTCTATTTCAATAAGTCCACATAGGCAATTATCCTGTTACTTCAGTTGTGATATTTTCGCATGTGTGATCCTAGGGATTGAACCCAGGGCCTAGAGCATGCAAGGATTCTATGCTGAGCTATATCCTTGGCACTTGGTTATCTGAGACAGAATTTCACTGTGTAGCTCTGGTTGGCCTTGAAATTGTTTCATAGGTCAGAATGGCCTGAACTTGAGTTTCTGCTGCCTCCTACATCCTACATGGTAAGATGACAACATGTCGGCCCCTCCGGAATTCCACTTCCCTTCCTCCCCTGCCTGGTCCTGTGGG
>NW_021604604.1:1242310-1243137 GCF_004785775.1 Grammomys surdaster
CCTTCCTCCCCTGCCTGGTCCTGTGGGCTGGGGCAGACACAGAGTTGGTCTGCCCCTGTCCTGTGGAGACACTGACTCCTGAGTCATCCTAGAGGAGCCACTGCACTCAGAGCAGCCGGTAAGAACTCCATCTCACTCCCTAAGCCCCAGAGATACATCTGGGAGCCAGGGCCATTCAGGGCACAGCAGCTACCCAAACCCCGCCCCTCCGGAATTTCACTTCCCTTCCTCCCTTGCCTGGTCCTGTGGGCTGGGGCAGACACAGAGTTGGTCTGCTCCTGTCCTGTGGAGATACTGACTGAGTCATCCTAGAGGAGCCTCTGCACTCAGAGCAGCCGAGGAGCCACTGCACTCAGAGCAGCTGACACTGAGTTGATCTACTCCTGTCCTGTGGAGATACTGACTCCTGAGTCATCCTAGAGGAGCCACTGCACTCAGAGCAGCAAACACCAAGATTAGGATCATAAGACTACGGAGACATCTGGATCTGAGAAGCTCTGTAACAAGCAAGATAACTGGAAATACAGACTCCAGTCTTACACAGTGAGGGCAGGCAACGCTAGAGTTAACCAGATGGCGAAAGGCAAGTGCAAGAACATAAGCAACAGAAACCAAAGTTTCTTGGCATCATCAGTACCCAGTTCTCCCAATATAGCAAGCCCTGAACACCCCATCACACCTGAAAAGCAGGATTCAGAATTAAAATCACTTCTCATGATGATGATAGAGGATTATAAGAAGGAATTAAGTAACTCCCTTAAAGAAATACAGGAGAGTACAAGTAAACAGATAGAAGCCCTTAAAGAGGAATCACAGAAATCCCTTAA
>NW_021604604.1:1248137-1251025 GCF_004785775.1 Grammomys surdaster
ACAGAAGGAACACTAGCCAATTCGTTCTATGAAGCTACAATTACATTCATACCCAAACCCCACAAAGACCCGACAAAGAAAGAGAACTTCAGACCAATCCCCCTTATGAACATCGATGCAAAAATACTCAATAAAATTCTAGCAAACCGAATCCAAGACCACATCAAAACAAGCATCCATCATGATCAAGTAGGTTTTATCCCAGGAATGCAGGGATGGTTCAATATTCGGAAATCCATCAATGTAATCCACTATATAAACAAACTCAAAGAAAAAAACCACATGATCATCTCACTAGATGCTGAGAAAGCATTTGATAAAATTCAACATCCCTTCATGATAAAAGTCTTGGAAAGATCAGGAATTCAAGGCCCCTACCTAAACATAGTAAAAGCAATTTACAGCAAACCAGTAGCCAACATCAAGCTAAATGGAGAGAAACTTGAAGCAATCCCGCTAAGATCAGGGACTAGACAAGGCTGCCCACTCTCCCCCTACCTATTCAATATAGTACTGGAAGTCCTAGCCAGAGCAATTAGACAACAAAAAGAAGTCAAAGGGATACAAATAGGAAAGGAAGAAGTCAAAATATCGCTATTTGCAGATGATATGATAGTATACTTAAGTGACCCCCAAACTTCCACCAGAGAACTCCTAAACCTGATAAACAACTTCAGCAAAGTGGCTGGTTATAAAATCAACTCAAACAAATCAGTAGCCTTCCTCTACATGAAAGATTAACAGACTGAAAAAGAAATTAGGGAAATGACACCCTTCACAATAGTCGCAAATAATATGAAATACCTTGGTGTGAATCTAACCAAGCAAGTGAAAGACCTGTATGACAAGAACTTCAAGTCCCTGAAGAAAGAAATCGAAGAAGATCTCAGAAGATGGAAAGATCTCCCATGCTCATGGATTGGCAGGATTAATATAATAAAAATGGCCATCTTGCCAAAAACAATCTACAGATTCAATGCAATCCCCATTAAAATCCCAACTCAATTCTTCACAGAGTTAGAAAAGGAAATTCTCAAATTCATATGGAATAACAAAAAACTCAGGATAGCGAAAACTATTCTCAACAATAAAAGAACTTCTGGAGGAATCACCATTCCTGACTTCAAGCTGTACTACACAGCAATAGTGATAAAAACTACCTGGTATTGGTACAGAGACAGGCAGGAAGATCAATGGAATAGAATTGAAGACCCAGAAATGAACCCACACTCCTATGGTCACTTGATCTTTGACAAAGGAGCTAAAACTGTCCAGTGGAAAAAGGACAGCATTTTCAACAAATGGTGCTGGTTCAACTGGAGGACAACATGTAGAAGAATGAAAATTGATCCATTCTTATCTCCTTGTACAAAGCTCAAGTCTAAGTGGATAAAGGACCTCCACATAAAACCAGATACACTGAAACTAATAGAAGAGAAGGTGGGGAAGACCCTCGAATACTTGGGCACAGGGGAAAAGTTCCTGAACAGAACACCAATGGCATATGCTCTAAGATCAAGAATTGGCAAATGGGACTTCATAAAATTGCAAAGTTTCTGTAAGGCAAAGGACACTGTCAATAGGACAAAACGACAACCAACAAATTGGGAAAAGATCTTTACCAATCCTACATCTGATAGAGGGCTAATATCCAATATATACAAAGAACTCAAGAAAGTAGACTTCAGACAACCAAATTACCCTATTAAAAAATGGGGTATAGAGCTTAACAAAGAATTTTCAACTGAGGAAACTCGAATGGCTGAGAAGCACCTAAAGAAATGTTCAGTGTCCTTAGTCATCAGGGAAATGCAAATCAAAACAACTCTGAGATTCCATCTCACACTAGTCAGAATGGCTAAGATTAAGAACTCAGGTGATAGTAGATGCTGGCGAGGGTGTGGAGAAAGAGGAACACTACTCCATTGTTGGTGGGACTGCAAGATGGTGCAACCACTTTGGAAATCAATCTGGCGGTTCCTCAGAAAATTGGACATAGCATTACCTGAGGATCCAGCTATATCACTCCTAGGCATATACCCAGAAGATGCTTGAACATATAACAAGGACATATGCTCAACTATGTTCATAGCAGCCTTATTTATAATAGCCAGGAGCTGGAAAGAACCCAGATGTCCTTCAACTGAGGAATGGATTCAAAAAATGTGGTATATTTACACAATGGAGTATTACTCAGCTATTAAAAACAATGAATTCGAGAGGTTCCTAGGTAAATGGATGGAACTAGAAATTATCATCCTGAGTGAAGTAAGCCAATCACAAAAGAACACACATGGTATTCACTCACTGATTATTGGATATTAGCCCAGAACCTTGAAATGCCCAAGATGCAACTCACAGGCCACATGAAGCTCATAAAAAATGAAGACCAAGTGGGGGTGATTCAGTTCTTCTTAGAAGGAGCAACAAAATACTCAAGGAAGCAAATATGGAGACAAAGTGAGGGACAGAAACTGAAGGAGGGGCCGTTTCAAGACCACTCCACCTGAGTATCCATCCCATGTGCAGTCACCAAAGGTAGATGCTGATGTGGAAGTCAGAAAGTGCATGCTGATAAGGGCCTGATATGGATGTCTCCTCAGAGGCCTTCAAGAGTCTGACATATTCAGAGGCAGATGCTCACAACTAGCCATTGAACTGGTCATGAGGTTCTCAATGGAGGAGTTAGAGTGAGGACTGAAGGAGCTGAAAGGGTTTGTGGCACCATGAGGAGAGCAACAATACCAACCAACCACAGCTCCCAGGGTCCTAACCACCAGCCTGGGAGCACTTATGGAGGGATCCAGGGCTTCGGCTGAATATGTAAGAGTGGAGGGCCCTGCTGGGCACAGGTGGAAGATGAGATCCTTGACCTCATGAAGGCTGGA
>NW_021604604.1:1251125-1284199 GCF_004785775.1 Grammomys surdaster
GGGGGATGGGGTAAGGGGATAACATATGAAATGTAAATAAAATATCCAATAAAAAAATGTTTAAAAAAAAAAGATGACAACATGTCATAAGTTTTGACTTTAAGTATATGGTTTGAAGTCTGTTGGATTGAAATCCTCCTTAGATGCTGAAAACAGCTAATAGTGTGAAAAAGAGAACCAGAAAGAAAAAAAAATTCAGTAGGCCTCTCAAAAATTTGCAAAAGAAAAAATCTTTTGAATAGAATATGTGTTTTTAAAGGATAGTGACAACATTAGAAGCAGAAACACTATTGATGTTGGCTCAGTAGACAAAATGACTAGCATTGCTTGGAGGGACATTCGTCAGAAGCCAGCACAGGCCAACAGCCTTCCTGGAGCTCTGAGAGGTGATGCTCATGTTTTAGGCTGACACTTTGGGGATCTGAGCACTCATGTTAAACAGCAACCCTGCTTTCCTAATTAGCACATCAAATGTCAGTTGCTTCAGTTCAGTGAAACAGGCTGTGAATGAAACTATTTTTATGGGTGAATGAAGTGTTACAAGCTTTAGGATTTCTGTTAGCTGAGATTATGAGACTAGTTTAGTTCATGAAAACATTATTGACTAATAGGAGGTATAATAATGGTCGTAAATTTTAAATTAATCATTTAAAGTTTCATTCAACCTCCATACATAAAACTTAAAGGAACTCAGTGAAGCGTTACTTTTACAGGGTGACTGTGCATGTGATGAGGGGCATTCTCATGCTGACACACCTCAGAGCCCTGGACTGGGGCTTATCATTTTGTGCTTGGCTCCCAATACTTCAAAATTATAAAAAGGAATAAATGGTGAGAATAGAAAACACAGAGATAACTTTAAAATTATAAAATGCATGGATGGTCACTGTGATAGCACATAAAAGCATCTGTCAAGTCCTTTATAAATCTCCAATATCCCTGAAATACAAAAAAGAAATTATAAACTAAAGATAAAGACAATGGGATCCCAAACCCTTTGTATGGATTGTATTTGCTTCTTGGTAAGGTGTGTCAAATTAAGCAGTACCATGTAAATGCGGGTATATATCCAGGCTATACCTTCAGTGCAGTCTAACCCTGAGACTCAATGGTTTTACTAAACAAGATAAACATCTTAAAACTCCTAGGTCACATCCAACTCTACTGAAGTGTTTTTAACTAGTCAATGTGGGAACCTTTCACCTAGCACTTCCCAACCTCATGAGCTCCTACTTTCCCAAGCCATTTGAGGACCAGAGTGACTAGAGGCAGAGGATGCTACAGACCCTTAGCTTGGAAAGAGCACAAAGTCATGTGCTAGAGTGAGTGGTAGAGAGGACAGCCCTCCTTCCTGGGTTCAATTTCTCCACAGGGATAGGCTATTTATGGAAACAGACCATCCTATCAAACAGAACAAACATACAGACACAAAACTTTTTGTCCTGACCTTTCACAGCCTCAGATTCCAGGTTCAAAAAAAATGTTTTGGTCAAAAATAAATTATGATGCACAGTTCATGAATGACAGTCACAACATCCTTACCAATCATCTTCTCTCAATATGGATGAATAGGGAAAAAGCTTTCTGGAGTTACATTTAGTAGGCAAAATAGCCAGCCAACAATATGCCTGAAGTGCTTGATGTGTTACTAGACAGACTTAGAATTTATGTGCGCGTGTGTGTCTTCAGATACACGTGTATGTATAGAAATTAGAGTATATCTGGCTATCATTCTAAATATAACATCCTCATTTTATTACACAAAGCAAGACAAAAAGCATAAATGGTACACAGAAATTATATTTGATTATTTATTCTTCTTAAAAAGTTCATTCAAAGATTATGTATTTCTTAGCAGGAAAAAGTTCATTCAAAATCTGCAACTCAGGGTCTGCTTCCTAGGTTCCCTCTGGATGCTCTTACATGCTAACTGCCAGTTCCTCTGAGAGAAATACACTCTAGTGAAGAGGACAGCAAATCAAGGATCAAGTTTATAATTAACTTTTTAAATAAGAAAACTTGGTAATTGCTATAATGTGAAACTGGTCACTAGTTTAAAATGACTAGTGTACACCAAGGAAGCATTAGAGACTGACAAGTTGGCTTAGCCAGTGAAGTCACTCTATGCCAGCCTTGATAGCATGTGTTCGGTGCCAGGACCCACATGGTGGAAGAGTAAAACAATTCACATGAGTTGTTCTCTCACCTCCACATTCAAGCGATGGCATGTGTATCCACCACCTCAAATACTTAAGTGACACACACACACATTACACACATATACACATACACACACACACATACCCATATACACACATATAAATATATGCATATATATATATATATATATATATATATATATATATATATATATATAAGAAAGCACTACTTTTGTGTCAGATTGTTTTGTTACAGTATTCTTTGTCTTATTGGTCTTTTGCTAATATATTATGATTTTAGATTTTATGTTTCTATGAGTTCTCTCTCCTCTTTCTGTGTGTGAGAGATATTCTTGTTTTTTCTTAGTTCTTGTGGTTTGTTTGTGTTTGTTATTTACTTGTTTGTTTTTTTAAGAGAAGGATGGATGTGAAGTTGGGGGCTATGGAGGTGGGGAGGAACTGTAGTAGAGCAAAAATGTAACCAGTTTTAACGGACTTTTCTCATCTGGGCTGATGCTGTCCCCTCCAAGAGCCAAAGATCATATAACAAAGACCCTAATATGAGATATGAGAAGCCCTCTTTTAGTTGTTGGCCAGGGCTATCCAAGAGACTCTCTAAACATCTAGCCTACTGCTGTTGCCCTGGGTTGCCTCCCAGAGATATAAGTCTGTATTCATGAAGACATCATGTACTGTAGTGACATTTTTGAGTCATTTTAATCTGAGTTGTAGGGATCTGGGACTGCTTCAGACTAGCCACTGCAGCTGATCATGATTTGCCCTGTGCTCTAGCAGAAGCACGATTTTGCCAGCTGCAGATAATTTCTGCAATTATGTGAGCTTTGGAATTCTGGAACTTTCCATAGGGTATATAAAAATCAAGAGCCTTGAGACAGAGGTGGCTAGTTGTAGGTCATTTAAGGAGGTTGACTGCTGTTTGTTAGTAGTTGTGCTCAAAGATGAAATAAAGGGAAAGAAATTAGATTCAGAGATCTCTTTCTCTCTCCTCCCTCTATCCTTCTTTCTCTCCTATCTAGTAATAGTGAGTGGAACAGGGGGAGGAGACAAACGGTGGGAAAAAAGAACCCACAAAGTAGCAAAAAGTTACAATGCACTTGTACACAGGGCACAGAGGTCAGTGAGCTGGAACTGACCTCAAGACACACTCCTTCCTTGAGAATTGGCTTTCATGGTGCCAGAAGTCACCATGTAAACTTCCAAAGGAGGGAAACAACCAACAGTACTAGCCAACTGTAATGCCTGTGAGTCCCATCGATGACTAGCATATCACAATAACCCTAAGGGTGCAGTAGTAGACTGAGTATCATGGCAGTAACCTACAATTCTCTACTCAGTCGTAAGTCCCACTCAACAAGTGGGAGGTCATATCTGGTACTACAAACCTCGTTAACTACTCAGTGCTAAAAAAGAATCTGCTAGCTAGAGGAGAAATCACTAATTTACTAAACCAGCATAATTCCCACTAACAATCTATAAACATATTCCTTATACCCAGAGTGTAGTTTTCACCCCTCATTGAGAAAACGTCTCTTTACATGAGACAGAGACGACTCTAGGAAACTATGACCAGTAAAAATGCAGAGTCGTGGAGCTCAGTGCCCATGGATACATCTACAAACTGCTCTCACAGTAAGGGGGGTGGGAGTGGGGGTGGCAGACAGGTTTTAAGAGCCAGAGGATCAGGGAGTTTGCTGTGACATTGTGACTCCTAGTAATGTCATAAGCTACACCCAAGTCTCATCAGCTTGACCTCTCAAACATGAGGTGAACAAAGACACCAATGGATATGCCAAAGTATATCCAGACAAGTTCATGAAGTCTCAATCCTACACAAAGAACTGTGGACAACTGAGGCAAATTAGGAATGAAAAAGGTAGTCTTCTCAGGGAAGAGCACACCAACCAGTGCCCCAGGGCCAAATAGTTATCCCAGAAAACATACGTACAAGTAACATTATATAGCTTGATTAATTTATACTTAGGAATATATTTATATATAAAATAACAATTACATGCATGAGAAAAAAAGCCCCGAATTTGAAGGTGAGGAAGGAGGAATGTATGGAGAGGAAAGGAAAGAGGAGAAATATTGTAATTATAATCTCAAAAATAAAATTAAAAAAGAATACGTTGTATGAATTTTTCAGTAAGAAAAGAAAGCACTACTTTATAACAATTACTTTATAACAGGTTTTATATAAATTTCACAACAGTTACACATGTAACCGCAGGTGTGAATGTATTTCTATACATCTCTTACAAGGTCATTGTGTTGACAGTGATACACTGGTCATATTATTGGTTATGCCTTGATAATCAGTGGTGTGCGTATGATCAGAGAAAAACTTAAACCAGTGCTGATTGTCAGTGCTCACTAGATGGTAAATAATGTATTTATAGCATGACATTGTTGAATAAGTGTAAGACCTCAAGCTTTAGGAATGAAATGATCTTTTTATGTTCCACATATCAAGACTGAAGTAGATAAACATCTTTTCAGTCTTTAGAAAGAACAGAAATATACTCACTACAATAGGACAAGTCCTGGGAATGGGTTTGCTTGGGTTGAGGCCTCCATGGGTGGTTGTGCAGTCTGTGCACTATGCAACCAATATGGATGCACATCCATATTCTATTGGAAATTCCAGTACCTGGCCAAAGGACTTACCTACCTTAGACTCACCAGAGCCATGTTCTCAGAGAACAGTAAAGTAGGTTGAAGAAGTGGTGCATTCTGGGAAATAAGCAATGTCCTTGCATGTGCCTTGTATCTCTGTCATAGGAGGGCTGCAAACAATACTTTTGCAACACTCCTGTCTCTGAGAATCACCTAGAAAGATATCATTCAAATGCAATTTGGGCTTCACCAGATGTGGGGTGAGGCAGAAAACTGTTTGAATTGCACAATGATATGCCTGATTTATCATTAAATAAAATACACAAGTTAACCATCTCATGGAATCAGAAGAGATTTACCCAAACAAGAAATATTTTTAAGTTCACTTGCACAGTTAAACAAATATACAGGAAGAACAGAGCTACAGAGTACTGTGGTGGATGAAAGGAAGAACTCCAGTGATGAACAGCAGTCTAGGCTTCATGACTAGTGAAGCCTGACTCCCAAGCTAGCCTGGTCTTTGTGTCTTCAGCAACTTAATGAAGGTACATTGTTACAAAAGCATGTAATAACCCACAGAGACTGAGAGCACCCATTTTATAACCCACATATGAGAATCATTCTTGATATGTGCTACATTGTCATTAACAACTGGTTTTTTTACACAGCATAGAGCTTCAAATAATAACAGAGAAGACACTGAACCCTTTGAAATGGAGTGGGTAGGAAAAGGGGAAGAGATAGATAGGGCAAACAGACCATGCTTCATTAAAACTGAAGAACAATCAACATGGTAGATAAAGACAGGAAAGCACTCAAAGTACATTTGCTACCCCTCTGAGTAGGATTACTTACTATAAACTGACCAACTTAAAGAACACTCATGTCTTAACTCAGTCTCATCATCAGCCAGTCAGAATCAAGATCTTGACAGCCTCAGAGTCCTTCACACATGCGCACTCAACCCTCGCTCATGGCTAGATTTCATCTGAAGGCTCTGGATAGTAACTTCTGTATACATGACATCATTGCTATGTTCAGTTGCCTAGGCTAAGGATGCTCTCCATCCTGGCTGGCTTTAGCTGGAGGCTTCTCTCAGTTCCTTTCCAGGTACAGCCTCCCAACATGACATCTTACTTCTAAAATGCCAGCAAGCTGGAAGTTTCATTTTTGGAAACCCATTGCAAAAGTTATGTTTTATCAATACAATACTGATGCATTTAACTGACTGGAAACTGGTATGCCCTGGGTGTCAGACTGGATTTCAGGTCTTAATCTCCCTGCTCTGTTCTTTTACAATAGTAGTGTTTACCCTGTGCTAAATAGGAAGTATGTACCTTGTCCTTTCAGGAATCCATGGCTGAGTTTGTCTAGAGTCATAGAGAAGACTTTTAACATGGACGTTTGAGGAACTGTAGAACAATTAAGGCATTAAAAGATCCTGAATACTGACTCTAAATGCATCTTTGCATTATAAGATGGGCGTGGGCTTTGGAGGTTTGGGGTCAAAGGCTATAGATTGTATTTGGACTATTTCTCCAGAGGCTCACATGTTACAGGTTTCAGTCCCCCTTGTTGCCTGGTGGGAGAGGCATGAAGAGACTAGGCTAGCGAGGTCTCTAAGAGCGAGGGCATTGAAGGGAATGTGAGACTTCGGCTGCACTTCTTTCTTTCTTTCAAGTCCAATGACAAAGTGGGTGCCTTTGTTTTTTCATAGGCCCCTGCCATGATGTGGTGCCTGGTTTCAGGTACAAAATTCCAGAGTCAACCAACCATGGACTGAAACTGCCCAAACTATCAGATCAAATAAACCTCTCATGTTTATAAGTTGATTGTTTCAGGTATTTTGATGTAGTAATGGAAAGATAACTGATTGTAAGATTGTTTTCCTCTCTTTACTTTTGGAAATGCAGAGGAGATTAATTTCTACAAGGTCACACAGCTAGTAGATGGCAGAGGTATATTTTAGACTCAGTCTAAGTGTGGAGCTTTAGCACTGTTTCAACCTACTTTACTACCTCTTGTGACAGATGAAAAATAGAACACAAAATGAGGTGGCCTTCAGTGGAAGCTGGGTGTTTTAGAATTCCTGAAGCCTTAGAAGTATGACAAAAATTGTTCAAAGTAGTGAACAGAGGAGTAGAAAATTATAACACTGATTATATGGAAAATAGATTTTTCAAGAAAATCAAATGAAAAATATACCTAGTGATAAAGAATACAGGTAATAAATGGGTGAACAACTATTAAAACAAATGGGATAATTCATGAAAAGAAACTGTAAAAATGATTGGTATTTCAGATGCTGAACTTTACAGTTGAGAGGCATATCCACAGTTATAGGAAGACTGAGAATCCAAGAAGCACCTCAGTGCGCTTCAACTCTGAACCCCAGAACAATCTATGGTGCATGTTTTTGCTCTCTCTCTCTCTCTCTCTCTCTCTCTCTCTCTCTCTCTCTCTCTCTCCCCCCCCTCTCTCTCCCCCCCCACCGGTGTGTGTGTGTGTGTGTGTGTGTGTTTATGAGAGAGAGGGGGAGAGAGAGAGAGAGAGAGACAGAGAGAACGTGCATGAGTTTATATGCACTATGTACATTCCCAGAAGAGGGCATTGGATCCCCTAGAACTGAAGTTACAGACAGTTTTGAACCACACGTAGGTGCTGGAAACTAAAGGCAGGTCCTCTACAAGAGCAGCAGGAGCTGTTAGTTGATGAGTCACCTTTCCAGCCCTGTGACTGATTGTAAAACACAAGGAAGTTCAGGAAACTTTGGATTCACTAGTTTCTGAGTGATGAAATCCATCTCACCCCTTTATTTCTTAAGGATCCATGAGTGAGTTTAAGGTTCTAGGTGTTGGAGGTTGCAGGTACTACTTCACAGAACCGAAGCAAGTCCCATGGATCGGGCAGAACAGAGTTCAGAAAGCCTGGGGAGGGTGAAGAGAATGAATTACAAAAACACAGCAAGGGTTCTATTTCTGTCAAGCTGCCCTACATACACAGTCATTATAAAATATGCAAAGATGTATGCCCAAGAATATTCACAGAAACAGTGTTGCAAGAGAAAGCATTCTTCACAGATGGAGGACAGATGTAATGGTGTCGTCCTTATTACTGCCACACAATAGAGAACTTAAAATAATTAAGGAGATCTGACTGATCTGTACCTGTGAAAACACCCTTAAGAGAAGCTGTCAAAATGATAACACGTTTCAGAGAGCAGCCTGATGGCATGCAATCTGCCAAAAGGAACATTTGGATGCAGTCAATGAACTACTAAGGCTGTTCTGGAGTAGGTGATTGGAGGACTGAAGAGTCAAGGAGGGAGAACTGGATGTCTACTCTTAAAATCATATGCTTTAGTAGATTTTATTTTACAATGAGGTTATATCACCTTTAAATAAAGGAATTTTTAAATGTATGGAAGGGGCCTGGGGAGATAGCTTGGCAAAGAAGGTGCCTATAACTGTCAGGACCTGAGTTCAGTCCCAGCACCTTTTAGAAGCGAGGAGTGACAGCACATATCTATCATTCTAGTGCTGGAGAGGCAGAGTCAGCTGAGCCCTGAGGCTTTCTGGATCAGTCAGTCTTGTGAAATCAGCAAGGGTCAGGGAGAGACTATGTCCCAAAGAACAAGATGGAGAGCTGTGGAAAAAAACATCTGATATTCACCTTTAGCTACTACACAGGCACACACATGTGCACATGCAAGCACTCCCACAGTGCATAATCCATGCCCACTCACAGACAGGCAGAACACAGGCAGACACAGACAGACAGACAGACAGACAGACAGACAGACAAACACACACACACACAAATGGATTTCCAGTTGCTTCATTGTTTTATTATGGTATCTATCAATATCTAGCTCTTAAAATGACTTATAGATGGTATTTTTAAGGACTTGGGGTTAGAGAACAAAACAGGGATGTATCAAGTTTAATAGCTATAAAGAGACATTTGATTCTGGGAATAAGATAGAGAAAATGGCTTCAGAGAAGCTAGGACATCTTAAGAACCACAGACCACAACAGACAAAAGGGCAACAGAATTCATAGAAAAAGAGTCAACCTGTACCATGTGAGAAGGCAGAAAATGGGGAACAAGCACAATATAAAATAAAAGTGTTATATAAAATAGCAGAAGATGATTTAAAATCCAGAATGAAATACACAAAGCCTTTCGTCATTAGTGAGCCATTCCTGACCTGTAGACAGACTTGTCCTAGGCAGTGAGTGGCCCAGATGCCTACCTTAGTGCACGGCTCATCTCTTTCACTAGGCTTCAAATATTCCATTCATAGGAGGAAAATAAATAAATAAATAATCTTCTTGTTCACAGATCAATGACTTTTATTAACGATTATCCTCCCCAATTGGCAGAAAAATTATAAAATATAAAACAACAGGGTCCATAAAACACAATTTAAATGAAAGCTTAAAGTTGCAACCATCCAAATCACACTCAAAACCAAGGCTCCGAATGGCTCTTTAGCTCAAGTCTCCCTGTGTAGGACATCATCACTACAGATACAGTGCTCAGAGCTCCAGGAAGAAATAAGAAGATGCAGGTGAGCCTGCACATTCAGTCATTTGCTGATTGAACTGTAAGAAGGAAACTGCATCTGTACCTAGGACGAAACTCAGAAGTAAGTTTTGCCATGGATGCAGAAGACCCTGCTTACAGTCCTATCACCACAAATAAAAACCAGGAGACAGTACCTGCACTAGATACCCGAATGCTTCTTTCACAATGTTCTCTAAAGCTGAGTACAACAGGTACTCACACAGCACTAGTATAGCTACTGCAAGCAACACAGAGGAGGTGGCAGGAGGCTGTGTAATTTACAGGCAAAAGCTTGTCTGCAGTGGATTTTGCTGTCGATGCCAGTGAGGATTGTACTTCTCAGGAAGCAGGGTAGGAGATGAAAAAAACCTTAGATTTTGGAGACACATGGTCTACCTACCACACACACACACACAAATACACACAACCTCCTGTGCATTTGTGTGTGTGTGTGTGTGTGTGTGTGTGTGTGTGTGTGTATCCTTAGTCATTTATTCTGCCTTCTCCTCCCTCATCTGGAAACCACAATGGGTGGTTTTTGTCTCCTCCTCCTACAGGAGAAACAGATATGAGAACTATATGCCAACTAAAGTAGTATAATTATCTCCCCACCACTGTATTTATCTCTTAGATACTGGTACAAAATCTTCTCTATTTCCATTTAAAGTGAATATTAGGTGATTCTGCCCTATCCTTATAAATTCATTCTCAGCAGTGAATAACACAAATAACATCAAAATCTTCTGAGAGGAAGCTCCCTGGCAGCCACCTTGGTCTGAGTCATTCTTCCTCCCATCTGAGATGATTCGTCCTTCTTACTCAGCCTCAAATCAAGGAGGCTTGCCACAGAACTCTGCAGAACTCCTCAGGAGGCAGGGATGAATGGGTTTTCTCAATATATTTCTAATCCTCCTGCCATCTGTAGGAGAGAGTTCTTCCTAACACATGGGCTCTGTCACTGATAGAGACCAACATGTAAATGTTTTTACTGTTTTTCACACACCCATCTCCCCCTTTTCCTTGAGATACTTAACAATGCAACTGACTTGACCACTAGGACATCTTAAGAGACAATTCAGAGTGGGAACTTTTCTAAATAGGCATCATTTTCACAGATGGCTTGCTTCATTTTTATTTTTTATTTTTTAGGGTGATAAAAATTAATCATGAAAAAGGAGAGTTGGCTTATTGGCGAAAGTCAAATTATTGTGTATTTGGTCGGATTTCTGTTGCTGTGATAAATATCAAGAAGGAAATACCAAAAAGAACTTGGTGTAGAAAAGGGTTTGATTCCAGTTTATACTTCCAGTTTATGGTCCCTCTTCACAGGTATCTCTAGACTGTGTCAACAATATGAACCAGCATAGGAGGTGGCGTTCAACCTAAGGACTTTGAGCCAAGGTGAGTCAGGTCATTAGATACATTGAGACAAACCTCCCTCTCTATTTTGAGATTCGTGCAAAATGCCCACTACACATCCATGTCATCTTATGTGAGGCATTCCCCTCCACGGTAGACCTGCTTGCCAGTAACTCCCCCTTCAACTGCGTGGCTTTCCTTGCCATGCACCCTCACTTCTGAGTTCCTGAACACCTTTACTCCACTGCCCCCCCCCTCTCATGCTTGGATCTTACCCATCTATCATGTCTTTGAGTCTACCATTACCTGAAAAATCCTATCACTGAAATCTTTCTCTCATGTTGCTCCATTTCTTCATGCTCTTTCTGTAACTGCCCTATGATTAATTAAATTAAGATATTCAACCCTTTGATAGATTTCTTTGTCATTGCGCACTATGTCTGTTCCCTGGCAGATTTCCTTCCTCCCCTGCTTTACCTGTTTCCATGGTAGACATCCCCAAAGCCTCTCTGGCCTCAGGTATCCCACTTCTACCTGCCGGCTGCATCTTTATTCATCTTGTCATTCATTGTACTTTGAAAGTGAGATGTCTCTCTAGGCTTTTGTGTTTGGCCACTTGGCTAGTGGCTGATGCTGAGGTTTGGATGTTTGTATGACTTTTAGGACATGAGGCCTTTAGGACAGAGAGAGGTCAGGAGGACAGGGCCTTGAGTGTCCTGGCCTGGGCCTGCTTCCAAATTGGGCTCTGTGCTTCCTAGCCATGACATGATGTATCTAGCAACCTGTCTCCACAGCTTCAAGTTGTTCCCCTAAGGTTGGACTATATAACCCTGAACCATAACCCCAAACAAAACCTCTTTCTTTTCTTCCTTAGTTGTTTATACCTGGCATTTGGTTTCTCCATTGAGGAAGAGAACACAGGAGTCTTTCTCATAGAATACCAACCTAGACAGGAAAAGGCACTGAGTATCCTTACACTGGTACCATAACTTACATTATTCTATGTTCTGCAGCATCAGCTGATCCTCAGTGCAAATTCACATTTTTCTCTTGTCCTGCCAATCATCACCAAACATCCATTCCACTTAGACTTCCTGTGTTTAGAAGATGAGTTTCTCCTCTCATTTATATTAATACTTCCCAACAATCTTAAGATTGCAGAAAAAATGAATGACAGCATAATTTTTCTCTCTCTGCAACCACTGAAGAGTAAATAACTATCTGAATATCCCCATCATTCAAAGGTGCTTTTCAGCTCAGGTTGTAAATGAAGCCCACATGCCTTGAAGTGGCCCAAATATGCAGATTCTGACCCTCAGACTCAGCTCTTGCCACACCCAAGCCCCACCCTGCCAGACCATCTATATAGACTCGCCAGGTTTTCTTTCTTGACAGAGCTTTTCTGGTCCATCTTACTCTGATGCTCTTGTCTTGATGCTCTTCTTAGCTCTATTCATCCTTCAAGATGAGGTAAAATACCACCTTTAGGGGACAGAGAGGCTTCTAAATCTGTCCCAGAAAATAGTAGCTTCATGATTGATATGATGTAGAGTGTATTACTTTAGTAATAACCCTTTGACTTTTGCATTTCTCTTATCTGGAGTCTCTTGGTGATATAAATTGTACCTATCCTACATGAGGCCAGAGGTTATTTTTTGGTCTGATTCACAGGGTCTAGAACATAGTAGATCATTAATATCTGTTTGCCACATGAGTCCACTGGTGTACTCTGCCACTGTGTTCATTTGATATTTTTTATAAGCTCAGCATGGTTAGGTGTGCTATGAGTAGTGTAATTTTAAAGATTCCAATAAAAAACCAAATTACTTTAAAACATTTTTTTCTTACTGGTCACTGTAATCCTTAAAGTCTACAACTCTACTTGCTTTTTATATATTCAAAGAAAACTTATCTGAAAGGATTAACATAAAGACATATAGCCAAGTAAGTTGGTAAAGGTACAGAGTAAGTAATATCTGAAGTGAAATAGACAGGAAGACAGCATAAGGGCCTAACATCTAGGGGGAGCTGAAGTCAGGTTGTGAAGGGCCTTGGTGCTAAAACTGAGAGGAGCTGCAAGGGAAGGCAGAAGACGAGAACCATCTGCTTCTGATGCTTCACTCAAACTCCCTTCTCCACCAAGAGTGTTACCAATATCAGAGGTTAATGTAAGTAATGCCTTAGATATAACTTTTCTGTGATGTGTGCTTATATATGTGGACAAAGTTTATTGATTCCAAAAACTTTTACTCTTTTCTCTCTGGTTCCTCAGATGGTTTGCAGTTTGGGGCTATTGCTTCTGTGTTAGTGCCTCTATTGTGATTTTAGTCTTTACTTCTAATAGAAACTAATTTATGGTTTCTAATAGAACCATCTAGAAAGGAAGGTGGCACCCACGGAGCCACGTCTGCCTCCAGGCCACCCTTCTCTGCAATGGAAGGCTTCCTAAATGGTGGCTTCCAACCAGCAAGAGGTTTTAATTTTCATAAATCCTAAATTTACAATTTTTGTCTTTACGATAAGTGATTTATGTTCCTTCTCAATACTTTTTCCCTGACTCAAGGTTGTCACCTTTCCCACCTGCAGTATGTTTGCCCAGATGTCTCTGGGACATTTATTAATAGGGAGTGTCCTCTCTGATGAACTGCCTTGAAGCCTTTCTTTAAAGAAGAAAATCAATTGATATGTGTGGCTCTACTTCTGGTAGCTTTATTTCATTCCATCGAACTATTTATCTTCTCTTAAACCTATTAACACCATATTAAGTCCCAAGCTTGAGAGCAACCCCAGAAGCTGATAGTAAAGCTCTAGCATTGTTCTTGTTGAGTATTGATTTAGAGAATCTGATCCTTTACTCTTCTTTATGAGCTTGAGTCAGCTTGCTAGGCACTGCAAGATGAGTCAGTGGGGGAGTCTGGGTTATGATGGCAGTGGTTCTACAGAAACATTTACAGCCTTTATCCAGTAATACCACGTGCTTCTCTCTTCAGATCTCCTTTAATCAGCAAAATTTTCAACATAGTTCTTTCATAAATTTTGATAAATTTATTTCCAAGTACCAATTTAAAAATACCATTTTTACCTGTTTACCTCTGTGCATTTATTAATTTCCGCGTATTAACTTGGTGTTCTACAATGTTTATGAATTTATTAATTAGTTCTAGAGTTAAAGACTTAGAATTTTGTATTACTGAGGTTATTAGTGCATCTTTATTATATTTAGTGGCCTTCATTGTGACATCCTCACACAGGTACACTGTGTGTTGTGATCACGTGAACTCCCCCATTACCCTCTCTTGTCCTCACCCACTCCTGCCCTTGTTGATCCTCTTCCTCTTTTCAAAGGTTCCACTTTCTTCCTTCTTCTGTCCTCTTTTGTACCCTGACATGTTTAATTCACTTGCTTGTAGGAACATTTAAGGGGCATGACCAACTTTGCAGAGGATAAACCATTAGACTTGCTCCAGCTTTTAAAGTAACTGTACTGTCTGTAAATAAAAAGCACTGAATATTTCTTTCAAACTTATAGCCTTTTCAGTTATTTTCCTTGCCTATTCCACTAGCTAGGATCTCCAACATAATTTTAACAAAAATAAATTGAGCAGATATTTATCTCTTATTCCTGACTTTAAAGAAAACCTAAATACACATTGTGGTGGTATTTATCATGGTTTTAGATAGGTGTGTTCCATCACACTGAAAAAGAGTCTTGCTAGTCATTTTAATGAGAGTTTAATTTTAATCATAGATCCATGGTGCATGTAATCAGATGCTTTTCTGAACTTATTGTCAGGATAATATAAAATTTCTCCCTTATCCTGTCCTTATGGCAGGCACATTAGTGGTTAAAGAAATGCCATTAATCTTATACTTGGTTGCAATGTGTAAAGCTTTTTAATGTATTTCTACATTTAAGTTGCTATTAGTTTTGGGGGTGATCTGACTTTCTTCGTCAGGATTTTGTTGGGTGAGGTCATGTAGCATCCTTCACAGGGTGTGGTGGCGGGAGCTGAAAAGGCTGGCCTTTGTGCTGTTTCTTTGAGTTATATAAGAATGTCATTGTTCTTATACATATAACATTGTGACTTTTCTTCCTGGGAAGTTTTAAGGTTATAAATGTCTTTTATGGAATGTGGGCACCTGCTCAGACTCTCTGGCTCATCCTCTGTCACTTTCGGTGAGCTTATTCATTGCACATCCTTGGTGTGGTTTTCTGGCAGGAGGTTTTATTGCAGTGCTGCCTAAATAATCTTTCAGTGTCTGCAGGATTTGCTCCTGACATTGGCAATCTGTGTGTTCCCCTTTCTTTGATTTATGAACTCTGTGATTTAGAAAAAATATAGCTTGGTTTTAATTTCATCTATTAACTGAAGACTTTCAAAATATTCTTATCCATATTTTTCTCTTATAATTATTTTTAGTTTAATTTGTTCTTTTTCTCAATTTTAAGTTAAAAATCATACTTCATATTTTTAACATTAGCATTTAATTCTACCCAGTCCTCTAAAATTACTGCTTTTTATCACAACCAGGAATTTAGAAATCTTGCATTTTCTCCATTGTTCTACTTGAAATATTTATTTACTTCTATTATGATTTTGTATCTGGTCTGGTATAAATGAAACAATATGTTAAAAGACACTTCATGTCTTTCAGTCTATCTGACTATTCAAAAAAAATGGACCCCAAAGAAATGGGGTGTTTCCTGAGGAATGTCATGGTGGAAAAGGAAAAGGTACCAGTCATTCATCAGTGTGGTGACTTGTCTTCCCGAAAGAGTTTTCACACAGTTCTACTTTGTGAGACTGAAAGACAGACAATGGTGGGTTAATAGTGGGCAGGAACACATCTTGACCTGGACTGCTTAGATGTTCATATCCTTGGTCCTCTATTTTAACTTTAATATTACTTCATGACCTTGAAGAAGGACTTAGGAGTTTGCTGGATCTTTATGGCCTTCTTCCCAATGGGGACACATTGAATAAATCTCCTTTTCTGCTTTCTTACTTTATTTGGCTCTTTTAGTTGAGTTATTTACTGAACCTGACTTGAGGTACAAGGTGTGACTCCACCAAGTGTATGTTACAAACCTTATTTATTTGAAATTTGTTGTTATGGACATGTGTTTAGGATTTTCATGACTTCTAGTTGCTCAGCCACTTTCGTCATTACATAAAATATCCATATCTTTGTAAGTATCTCTATCAAAACAAACAAACAAACCTCTTTTTGAAACAGAGTCTCAGGATGTAGCCCAAGCTGGCCTGAAACTTGTTGTGTAGACTGCCCTTGAAATCACAGAGATCAGCTTGCCTCATGTCTCTGGAGCGCTGGAATTAAAGGCATATACCAGGACTTTTTTTTTTTTAATTATATATGATGGCGACCAAGGGACAACTTAGAAGCATCAGTCCTCTCCTTCCACCACTTGATTCCCTACAGTCAAAGTTAACAAGCACTTACCCACTAAACCACCTTAGCAGTACTCAAATGTCCTTTCTCTTGAAGTCATATTGTCTGATACTAATAGAATCACATTGTTTGTGTGTGCACACATTAGTGTATGCAGGTGTCTGTGCATGTGTGTGTGTGTATTGTGTACATACATATATGTGAACCTGTGTATGGAACTCAGAGGACAGCCTTAGCTGTCATTCCTAAGTCACTGTTCACTTTGTTGTTTTTTTGTTTGTTTTTGTTTTTGCTTTTGCCTTTTTTTGGGGGGGGAGGTCAGGGTCTCTCATTGGCCTGCAGCTAGGATGGCTGGCCAATGATGTCCAAGGATATACCATTCTCTGTCTCCCCAACCCTGAGATTACAAGTGTTTACTTCCATGTCTAGCTTTTTTGTGAGAGTTCTAGGGAGTCAAATTCAACTTGTGCCTGTGTGACAAGCATTTTATTAACAGCTTTCACTCCAGTTCTCACACTGGTCTTCTTACCAGTTTCCTAATCATTTTCCTTTCTTCCTACCTCCATCTTTATCTCTGAGCTACATCTCTAGTATTATAAGTACAGTTTGCCCTTCATCAATTTGGAGGTCTGCCAATTGCCATCCACGTTTTGAATAGGTTTTGACTGCCTCCAATCTCGATGTGTGCCCATCCATCAGCTACTTCACATGGGCTTGCAGTTTTTACTTGTGCTTCTTGCCTGCTTGACCACTGAGGACCAGCTCGCTCCTCCTGAGAAACATGGCAAACTTCTCTGAAGTCCACAGGCACCAGCATGTCAACAATGAGGTAGAAAGGGAGTCCCTCTTCATTTTGACTTCCTTGGAATACTCTTCCTGGCCTGTTGATGGCGCTGTTCCCACCACACCTCCGAGGCAGCTCTTGCTAGTTTTGCTTCAGTATGTAAATGGACACTGTGCAAATTACTGCGTTGTTGTGTCACGCTTGGGCACAGATGTCTGTGTACCCTCCCGATGCTCTTTCTCACACAAGTCACTCCCTACACTTCCAGCTTCTCCAACAGAACTGAACTCCAGGTTCTGATATCTTATGCACTGTGAAAACTAAGTTGTTTTTATTTTCAATTTTAATGTCTCCAGAAGACATCATATAAAGAGGATCAGTCATTCCATAGTCCTTCATTGCCACAGGCAAACACTAATGTACTTTTAATCTCTATAAATCAACTGAACCCCTGTAGACCTCCATATCCTCCTGTCCCTTTATTTAAATTGGTTTTACTTTCTGGCTCTCTTTGTCAGTTTACAATATTTTTTTTAATGTGGCCATATATATTTTGCAGCTTCTGTAATCACTGTCTGTTGGAAGGTTAATTCAGCATAAACATCTGTTATTGGGATCATAATTACTATGTAACCTTGTAAATTGCTTTGTTACAATATAATTTGCATGTCATGACACATTTTCATTCAAAGTACACAATTCAATATTTTGCTATATCTCATAGAGTTGTACAGCCAACACCACAAGCATTTTTCCATTTTAATATCTCCAGAAAAAGAAGTCATCCCACAAGCCTTCATTGCCATAGGGAAACACTAATGTGCTTTTTAACTCTATAAATCAATTAGAGAGAATTCATACAATGGGATAATGCCTCATGCAGTTTTTTGTAATTGCCTTCTCTAATTTAGCATAACATTTTCAAGGTTAATTATATGAAAAGATGTGTTTACATTTCTCTTGGTTCTATACCTAGGAGAGCAATTGCTGAGCCATATGGTAACTCTATGTTTGGCATTATCAATTTGATAAATTCCCAGCGGTTTTAGGAAGTAACTACTGTATTGCCATACATCCCCATAAGCAAAGTTTAAGGTCTCAATTTTCAACCTCCTTACCAACACCTGTTATTGCCCATCTTTTCTTTTCTAAGAGCCATCTTCATGGATGCCAAATGAACTAACTTCATGGGCTTGGTTGACATTTCTGTCATGAGTAATAATGTTGATCATCTTTACATATGCTTACCAATTACCTATATTTATTATCTGGTATATATTTGCTATTTTTAAGCGGGTTGTTTCTCTTATTTCTGAGTTGTAACTGTTCATCGTACATTCTAGACATAAGTAAGTCCTTTATCAAACATGATATGTACATATTTTCATATACAAAATTTTTCACTTTCTTTTGCTAAAGGCATGTGTATTTGTGTGTCTGTGGTGTTTGTGCAGCTGCCTACAGGGTCCAGAAGACGATCACAGATACTCTAGAACTGGAGTTACAGGCAGCTGTGAGCCACCTGGTATGAGCACTAAGACCTGAACTCTGCTGCTCTGAAACAGCAGCAAGTGATCTGGAATGCTGAGCCATCTCCCTGGCATCTCTTTCACTTTTATGGCATAATTTGCATTAAGTTTTTTAATTCTTCTCATTTTGATGAACCCAACCCATTTTAAAACAATCATTTTTATTGTTCTGGCTTGCGTTAAAAAACTCACACTCGGAAAGATTTATATCTACATTTCCTTCTAAAAGTTGTATAGCTTTTAACTCTTCTATTTGTTCCAGAGTCTAATGTTTTATATGGTATACACGAAGTTTTTTTTCTATCTTAAAACTAATAATAATATCTTAACTAATAATAACTTATAACTAATAAATAATAACAATGTCATTATTCCAGACATAGTTATCTAACTGTTTTATCACCAGTAGTCAATATACTCTTCTTTCCCATTAAACTATCCTCACACCCTTAAGAATTGATTATAAATGCAGGGCTTCTCTTGGATCTCCTCAATTTTATTCAGTTGATCTACTGTCTACCATTGTGCCTCTTTGGGGTGGTATAGTCATTGTAGCAAGGTTAGCGGCAGTTAATGAAAATCTTCTAAATTGATTCTTCTTTTTAACAATAGTTTAGATATTCTAGGCCTCTTGCACATAAATCATAGGGTGAGCTTGTGAATACTACAGAAAGAACACAGAGCTTTGCACATGCTTGCCACAAATCTGTAGATCAGCCTGTACTTTAAAACTCAAGGTCTACAAGCATGGACTACATTAGGACAGCTCTGTGGTGTCCTTTAATGATTTACAATGTGTATTTTTAAAGTGTGGTGTTTTGACATTTTGGGGCTAAATTAGTTTGTGAATAATTTAATATTTTAAATGAAAGTGTTTTTATTGATTTCATTGGAGGACTAGCCACAGCTGGTTCATGAGAATAAACATGATTTATATACTGACCTCATACCCTGCATGCTTGCTGACCAGGCTCGTTTTATCTCATGATGTTTTCCCCCAAAGATTGCCTCTCAGGAGTTTCACTATGCACTATCACCTTATACGTGAATAAAAAACCAAACCAAACCTTTCTTTCTTCCTAGTTTTCTTGCCTACATGCTCTGGCTAGAGCCTCAAGCACAGTTTTGAATAGAAGTGCTATTGGTTAATACCATTGTGCACTCCCGATCATGGGGACATATTCTATGGATATCTGCTAGGTCTGCTGGGTTGGTATTACTTCTTTGCTGCTCTTCTGTTTAGCTGTTCTTATTCATCACCAGAAGCACTGAAATCTGAAACCTCCAAATGTAAAATTAAGTTGAATATCGCTTCTAAGATTTCCAAAAGCAAATATACAGAATCTAAGGCATCCTACTCCTGATGAAAACCTTGGTAAGTCATTTCAGGCATAGCCACAGGGAAAAGGGAAGGCTTGATCTGGCAGGGCTTGTAGGGGCACGCTGTTCCATGCTTACCTGGTGCCCAGTCCTGGTGCACTGCAGACAATGCAAAGCTTCCTGCCCCTGGCCAATTATATTTTTATCCCCATTTGTGCTCTTGTGGTAGATATCTCCTTCTTGAGGTTTCCTACTCGGAGGACCTTGAAGACCTTTCCCCATCACCAGCTCAGCGGCCATTACTATTCCAGATATAGTCCTTCTTTCAGCGCCGAGCCCCTTGAACTTTGAGGGTCTTCCCTCTGCAGTGAGTCAGTTGCCAGTATGTGTGCTGATCCATCTAACTTCGATGCCCGGTGTCACTCATGAAGGACATGAGGGAAAACTATGGGATGCCAGAGATTTCCTGGCACTCACTTCCGGTTATTTCCTAATCATTCATGGTGTTTAAAACCCTGGCTATGATTTTGGCTCCTTGCCTTAATCATCGACGTCGATGCTTGCCAGCTTTGCCTGTTTCAGATCAAGCTCCACTCCCAAAGCTGTGCTTTATTAGCACTTTCTTTTTTAATTATTTTTATTTTATGAGGTCTAAAAATAGAAATTGACTGAAAATAACAAACTTCACCATTGCACAGAACACAGATTTATAAATATTTATTTTTATCATTATTGTCCTTCATTTGAAAATAAAATTGAAAACTTCATGTATATAAAGTGGAAGCTTCCTGTTTTTCCTTCATTGTCTTCTCCTCTTTTCAAATGAATCTGATGTATACTATCCAGTGTATTCTCTACTTTTGTGCCATTTGCCTTACTTTGTTTAAGTGCGGCTGTACACAACTGAGCTCAAGCACTCTGAAGACTGAGGCAGGAGGATTGTCTGAGCCTGAGTGTTTGAGAGAAGCCTCAGCAGTAGAGCAGGAACCTGTCTTAAAAACAAACACTGTACTAAAGTAGTAATTTGTTCATTGGCCTGCCGCAACAGGTCTGTTTATATAGCAAATTGCACAAAACATTCAGTTTTCATCAGGACAGAATTTAAGCTAGGTGCCCCCCTTATTAATCATTATAAAATAATGCCTAAAACATTATAAATAATGTTTAAATCATTATAAATCATGCCTAAAACAAAGGGGAACCCAATATAGCTGGCATCATTGTGAACAGGGTTCTTTCTGAGCAAGGGCTCACAACTTTGTTGGATCTTTATGAAAGGGCAGGCTCAAAAACTAAAAGCTCAGTCAATGTTCAGAGTTCACTCATAGCAGGGACTTGTGACTTCTCCTACCACATCTAGCTTTGGACTCCCATTGCAAAGAGGGCAACACTGTTAGTAGGAACCAGTTAGAAAGATGGTTGCAGTATTTCCAGCCATTTCCAAATGCTGACAAAGTGTTACGGAAGCGAGGAGGGCCTTTGAGAGCATCTGTACCAACAAGCTCATGAAGTAAGAAACTGAGATTCCATGTACTAAGATACACAATTGACCAAACCAGGACTAAAACTCAAATCTTCTGATGTCACCATTTTTAACAATAATTAGTGGTTATTAAACTGGGTACTGTGGAGATATCCCAAGAATCATTTCTAAGGATCAAAAAAAGTACCAAGGAAGTTGGTCCCTAGGCATCTATTTCCTTTCACCATGGGTGCTCAAATTTCAGTAATCAGGACCAGTGTCTTACACTGCTATTTGTCAAAGTGGGGTGCAGTCGCTGAGTGAACATATTTCAGCAGGATTTCACACAAGCTGTTATTTGTAGGCTGTTTTCTTCCATTTCCATCAGCAAAATGCCAATTTTTTTCTGCTAAACTTAATTGATGCTGTCAACCAAACGCTCAGATATTATTGGTCCAAGCTAGCAACAATATTAATATTGTCTTTATCAGTTTATGTATTATGTTAAAAATAAGTAACATGAAAGGATTTGCTGTGTAACCAAAGTTGTGAGACTAATATATTAGTATGTAGTATGTGTATCTTTTATTCTCCTTTATATCATTCATAAGCAAGTTTGAGTTTTAGTCCAAACAAAATCCTTTTTATCACTGTTAAAACTCAGATACTAATTAATAAGACTATTCAGTAAATCTAGAGTGTAACTCTGAACACTGCAGTGAAGTTGAATACTAAAATAGTCACAAACATGTCACCTACCCTTACTTGCCTGATAGGAGAATTCTGGTGACAGTTGTTAGATGTTTGCTTTTACCTTAAAAACTGACCATATAAAGTTTCAGCAATAAAGGGGACTCATTTTAAAAGGGCTTATCCATCAGAAATTTTAGTCACATCCTATGTAATATAATTTTAGTCTATTTAATTCTTTCTTATTAACCATGCAGAGAAATTGCCCTTAGCCATAATATGCATATATGAATCTGAAATCTATATAGTTATTCACATAAATTATAAATTTATATATATTATGTGTATATAAATTATATATAAATTTATATAAATTATAAATATTTGTGAACTTTTGCTATTAGCTTAAAATAATGTCTCTGAGTGGTCATTCTGTCAGATAATTATTATATCCGTAGACAGAGGTCTAAGAAACTGCCATTCATATGAAGCATTCTTTCTCTATTTCATGTAAATGTATGCTGAAGACTGCTGCAAGCGCATTTCTCAACAGACACAGATAGGTTTTCTTCCTCTGGTTGAATTTTAAAAATATAAACATGACATGAATTTCCTCAATTGTGCAAAACTCAGAGCCCCCACTTAGAGACCTTCAGTCACTCAGGTTCCATAGGTGTGTTAGAGGAATAAGGCTGAGTGTGTGTATTTCCTGGCTCTTATTTCTAAAAGGTAGGAGTGTACAGTGGGCTTGACAACTTTTTATAGAATTTATCAGTGATTTTCATAAAAAAATTTCTCTCCTTTGGGGAAATGATAAGATGACCCTTCTATATCCTCATAACTTAGGAATGATTGTGTGACTCTTGGTCAGAGCTGGAGGAGCCAGTGTGTGTTTTGTCACCTTCTCTTTTCCATCTGTCCCTGTGCTAGTGCTGAATGATGACCACAAGCATGTGAGCCAGAGCCCAGGCGACCCTTGATTGATGTAAGCCATGATCATGAAACACTCATTCTTGGTTTTAACCACGGAGAGCCTAGAGTTGTTCATTACCACATCAGGCTCTACCTGGGTGATATACTTCCATAAAACAGACATCTAGAGAAAACTTTATGAAGACAATGTTCAAATAACAGGTAATACCTGCACACTGAGTCTCAGAGCACGTAATCTTATACTTCCAAGTAAACATCAAAAGATAAGTTTCAGGAAATCATAGTCCCTGACACTTGCAGCTCCTCCTAAATGTATGAAAAGAACACCCAAGAGTACTTCTTCTCAGAATGCACACACTGTGCTGGCTAGAGTTTGGTGAATAGATTTTAGCAGCATGCTACTAGCTCTCACTGATGACTGTCTCAGGAAATACCCTAGAAAGTCACTGGAGGACTCCAGAAAGTCATTGCAGGATTGGAACACTCTGTAGACCTGTCTATATGAGACTGAAACTCAGCATGAGGGACTCCTGTGCTGAACAGGTGGCTTTCATCTCGGGCAGGCTGTAAGGCATGTGTAAACTATGTTTCTCACTCTGTGTCAGTTGTTAGCAAGCTCCAAGGCTGCATTATTATCCTAGCCATGTTATAAAACTACAGAACCATATCTGGGAACCCATCTAAGATGTTAACAAACTTCTGTTGCAAAACTTTTCTCTTTGTTTTGATTTCTACATTAAACTGTTACATTTTAATTCATAACTATTTTTTGCTACTTTGTTTTTCTATAGGTATCACCACAAATTCCTTTAAACTGATGTGTATGTGTGTTCATGTGTGTGTGTGAGTGTGTGTGTGTGTGTGTGTGTTAGGAATAAGTATATATTTTAGAAGAGATTTATGTGAGTTTCTTCAAGATTCTACTTTATGAATTTCTTACAATAAAAACAAGGTCAGCCATTAGCATGGCTCTTTCATTGTTATTTGGCTTATTTTGGGGGGATGTCATTCTGTCTGTATTTTAAAACTTCGAATCAATGAACAGTACATTGAAAGTATTTTAACTTATATATATCTTATAGATTTCAAATGTTTCAAAGTAGAATGTAGGATTTTTCAAAAACTGTCACCTTTTCTCATTCTATGTACATATGCTTATTTAGCTCCCTTACCATTTAGATAGATCAGGAATTGATTGATGGAAATCTATCTTTCTAGTATGAGGAATCAGCTGAAGTCTCGACCTACTTTCTGAAGGATAGCTTCAAATGGTCTCTGTGGTTGTTAATGAGCCTTCATAGAAAGTCACTCTTGATGGTGATATGATGGAATGTGATTATGTTAATGTTATGATTGCTGTAGACATTTCCTGTAACTCCTCTTTAGGGCTTATTTTTAGAAATTTAGAAAAGTCATGAAACAAAAATTGTCCTCTGACTGGCTATGGTGGGGTTATAGCACTTAAGACATCATCTTGTGGTACATGGAGAACCCAGCATCAGATTTTCAAAGAGATGCAAATTAGCTCTCAACATTTAAATAAGTGTTTTAAATCTTATGGAACATGGAGACAATTATATCTGCATTTTTGTAGAGGAATGTAGACTTTAAAGGAGAGATAACACTCAGCTAGAATCATTTCAAAATACTGGCAAAGGGTGTTTTGGTGAAGAAATAAGCAGGGTGGAGAAATGGTTGACATAGTCTGGTGAGATGCAACTCGGGTTAAGTCTTAAGTTACATGTGGACTCAGTTGAAGAGGGAAGAGTTTGCCTGAGAATAGGACATCACTGTGAGTTTGGGAGGATTCAGATACCACCTACTCACTGATGCACAAGAAAATGGGAAGAGAGAGTCACGCTATTGTGGGTCATGGGTACTATATCGAGAAGGCCAATCTTTTATCCCATAGTTACTATGACATCCTGGGAAGTTTTGGGCATCAAAGGAGTATATGAGCATTTAAACCTTTGAACATTTAGCCTGGTGGTGGTGTGAATGGAAGTAAGAAGGAGGAAAGAAACCCAGCTATGAGTGATGCCTAAGGACCTGGAGAATCAGAAGACGGAGATATGGAGGGAGCACCTAAGCTTGGAACTGGACAAGTAAAGAAGAAAGGAGGGGAAGGGAGGAGGGGAGGGGAGGAGGGGAGCAGAGGGGAGGGGAGAGGAGGAAAGAAGAGGGAAGGGGAGGAGGGGAGGAGGGGAGAGGAGGAAGGGAGGGGAGAAGAGGGAAGAGGAGAGAAGAGGAGAGAAGAGGAGAGAACTTCTGGAAAGAAATGATTGTATTTAAAGCACAATCCCAGAGTTCAAATGCCTTGTTTACTTAAAGGTTATCTAGAGTTTGATTCCATTCAGGATAAAAATTCACCCTACAGGATTAGAATTCTGAACTTAGAACAAATCTGTACACCCTCAAGTCTGGTTGAATGGGAAAGGGCTCTCATAACTAATCTCATATTGTTTCTTAAGTTTAAAAAATCATATAGATGGTATAGAGTTGTCACTGTCGCCATCACCGTAAGAGAGAATGTTTAGAGGGTATCTGTGTGAGTTAGCTGTTTTTTTAACGTTTGCACACATGATGCTTACCCTTAATTGTTGACATGATTGGACTGAGACCTGTGTGGGAGAACAGTAAACATATGCCTTTGGATGTGTCTGTGATGGCACTCTCAGAGAGATGAGTTCTCATTCTCTGGTCCTCTCTCTCTCTCTCTCTCTCTCTCTCTCTCTCTCTCTCTCTCTCTCTGTCTCCTTTCTTTCCACCCCTTCTTCCTCAAAGTGATAAACCAGTCTTAGAAAGCATGATCCAACATTAGTGTGACTATTATGAAAATATATAGAGAATATGCTCATACTTAATCTTGATTGTAGCTCTAATGGTACATACTATCATTCATTCCACTTAACAGACAGAGAAACTGACATACATAAAAATAAATCATTTTCCTAAGATTGCACAACTAGTAAACAAGAAGGGTGATAGTAATACGTGACATTTTGTGTTGTCCACTTTACACGTGGCTGTCTCTAGTCGCACAGCTCATGGACAATCCAGAACGCGTGCCAGGATCTCCAATTGAGAACATGTAAGGAGTATAAGAATTTTACAATAAAGGATAAAATCATGTCTATCTGAATTAGAGTTTAGCTGTGACAAATGGTCTGAGTCAGTAGAAAAAAAGGTTTCTTCCTATAAGAGGAATAGGGTCCTTATTAATGATAGGCACCCTGAGATGTAGACCCCTCTCAAAGGGCCTTAATGGCCCCAAAGGATAGCATATTGGTGACTGGCCTGAGTTGGACTTGGATCTGAAAGTGACAAGATAACTAAGGACATCTCTCAGAGGCTAGATTACTAATGTGTCACTGTGTGGAACCTGATCAAACCTAGAGAGGCAACAAGCAATGCTGATACATTAGGCCTACGCTTTGACTGCAGGTGAAAAACGGATCCTTCAGAGCTGATAAGGATCAAAGCAGGTTAAGTGGGAGAGTTTATGAATTTTAGAAAAAGGAAGAGATACATGGTCAGCTATTCTGTCTCACTGGTTCGTTTGCTCTGTCATTCACTCACACACTTACTCAACAAATATTTGAATGCATGTGACAGGCACTGCGCTAGACGAGGACAGTACATTATTTAAGAAATATATTCTAAACACATGAACTGAACTCAGAAGAAGGAGAAATTAAACAGGGCATTAATTATAAGTCATTCATACAACCAACAAAAAAATTTTTGTATGGACCCTGAGAATAGAATAGAATGTCCCCTCTGGGGATGTAGCCCAGAAGCAGGTCAGAAAATTTATCTTTGTCATGTCATGAGCTGCTTGGCAGAGCCGACCTAAGATTGGAATCTCTACATTTTTGTGTGCACAGCAGATTAGGTATGTTCTGGGAATAAGAGAAGGGTTGGAAATACCCAGACATAACCTGCTAATGCTGAGACAGTAAAGAATGTGAAGTTGTAAGAATAACTAACTTCCTTTGTCCACATTCACTGCATTTCTGTGGACTTCCAGTTTTCCTATTCACAACAATGCAGAATCTTGAAGATGAATATAGAGACATATCTATAATAGAGATTAAGATGTTTTTATTAATATTGATGCAAGACTGAGTTGGATTTTGATTTTATATATTTTTAGATTTTTTTCCCACAACTGTAAGGTTATAGTCACAATTTCAAGACTAAGGACTTTAAAATCAGCCTAGACATTCATACATGCAGACATGCCATATACATATACATCAGTAAAAACAGAACAGTCACTTTATAGATAACAGTATCTAGCTGAATTGAGAGAAAGAAGGGAAGAAAAAGAGAAGAAAAGAAGAGGTGGTTAGACATCTCAGTGTGGATGTGTTCCACAGTTTTGAGTCTGGTGTCCTTGTCTGTGAAGGAACTGGTTGACTTAATGCCTCTGCTTATCATTTTTTCCACGTTATAATTTGAGTGATAAATTCCATCCAGAAGCGCATATTTCAGAGGCTCTCTACATTAATTTGTTTTTATAGGTATGACCAAAGTCTGTTACATAAATAATCTTCTTAAAAAGGATTTATCTTGGCTTGAACACAAAAAAGTGTTCCTTGACTCCATGGTTGATCGGTTCTATGTACTTGAGCAGAACATCAGTGCAGCAGGTATGGGCCCTCAACTTTTGTGGACAGGAAGCAGGATGAAATCAAGATCGAGGTATTCTCAAAGACCTACCTCCAGGGACCTGTGTTGTGTAGCTGGACCCACTTCCTTTGACCAGCTAGACCAAATTATGAACCTATGAGGAACATTACAATTCAATATAGCATCTGGTGCACAATGTGTTGCTACTGAGATATGGCAGAACCTTCAGGAGGTAAGACCTTGAAAAAAGTCCTTAGGTCATTTTGTGTGTGTGCTAAAAGAGAACTGCCAGGCCTCTGGCCGTCCTCTCTTCCCTGTGTCCTAGCTTAGGATGTAAATGGTTTAGATTTACCTCCTGTTCTTCCAGAGCTATAGGGATGATTGATAATGGACTGGAACTTTCAAAACAAACCTTTTCTCTTGATAATTTCATGATCCAATTATATGTCATTATAGAGACAAAACATTAACACATCATATTAGTACCTATTGGAAGGAGCTTACATATACCACAGCATCATTTGCATGTGAAGGGTGGACATACTGGGGAAAGATGCACAAAAACTGAGAGACTTATCTAGCTTGAAATTTATTCATAGTCCATCCTTGTGTGTGTGTGTGGGGGGGGGTCTTGCCTGACCTTGGAATCTGCTTCTTCTCAGTCTTTTCGTTTGCACACTGCACTTTTGAAAAATAATCTCCCAGTGCATCCAACATGCCACATGTACATAGTTCTCATTTTGGTGGTTGCTGACAGATCTTGTATGATCAAAACATGAAAAATCAAAAGCAAGCAAAAGCAATACAAATAATTATCTAAGCCAGGTATAGTGACACATGCGTATTATAATGTTAGCACTGGGAGGCTGAGGTAGGATCACAAGTTCCAGGCAGTCTGAGCTTCCCAATGATATTGCTGCTCACTGGGGACACAGGTCAGTTTTGTTCAGTGTATGAAGGACTACCAGAAAGCGGTGAGGTTCCACCTCAACCCTTACTCACAGTACCAGTACTGGGGCAGCTCTATAATTTTGGTTCCAATCACAGCATCACTCAAGACTTCAGCCATAGCCTCTGGCTCCCTCCCTCACCTCATCTCAGATCATCTACACACGGCACTGATAACACTATAAGCACTGAGTTATGATCTGGGGACTGTCACTCGTTGCAGAGACACTATGGCTACGTCGCTTTAATCTGTTCTGCAGTCAGTCTTGGAAACCATGCCATTAGGTTATATAAGCCCATCTCTGTCTCAGAGGTAGCCTAAAATAGTATCAGACTCAAGACATTCATGGCCTGGGACTATCCTTGGGCTAGCCTGTGTGTTCTATGGGAAAAGTAGCAGATTTTTCCAGAGGCAAGAGCTCTACAGAACTGAGGCACAATTCCTGGTACTTAATGTATGCCAGGGAGAATCAAACAGCAGGAGAATACTGACAGGAGATGAGGAGAGGGAGCTGAAGATGGGAATTGGGGCTCGCTCTATGGCCCTACTGTTCATGGGCAATGCAAACCAGTCTCTCCTACTCCCTTGAGGCTGGGCCTCTCACTACTCAGTGAGTCCTTTCTGACCTGGAACTCAGGATGCTCCAGCTTCAGCCTCCCAAATACTAGAATCATAGGCATGTGCTACCATGCCTTTCTTAGTTATTTTTACCATGTAGATTCTATCTACAGCCACTGAAATGGAACTATGACATTCTGCAGACTAGTCTGCAGGCTATGGGGGTGGGGACATATGAGATTTTTCAAGTCTAACTTTCCAGACAGCTTGAGCTGGCCAGTGCTAACTAAGGTCATCCAGGACAATGTCACCCAGTCCTCAGCACTCCCAAATGACCTGCCAGGCTCCATACTTTCACCCAAAAGTCTGTATATAGCTACTATCTGCCAAGCAGACAACAGAGTTTGTGATACAATCTCCTAATGAAAATGATTAGCTCAGTGAGGGAGAAAAGATTAGCAAACCATACACATACTCAAAGATATCATTTCAAATGATGATGAAGATTAGATAAAAGATTATATCTGATTACAGAGAATGGTGGAGGTGAGATTTTGTGAGGTGGTCAAGAAGGATCCCTCTAAAAGCAGTGGTGGTATGCAGGGCCTGAGGGCAGAGAAGCAAGAAGACTGTGGCGCCTGCTCCTCTGAAGAGCCCTGTGGTCTGAACTGCTCCCTCTACTCCTCAGCAACTCTCTGCTTAGTGTGGCCTCTAGATTTCTGTTTAGTTAAGACCTGGGAGATTTCTGCTGCCAGCCATACCTTGGTTTGGTCTTTGGCCTTGAACTTTTCTATACCTGCTTCTGTCTCCCACTTTCTACCAGAAATTATCTCCATAAAACTACCAAACACCTATACACTAGACAGTCAGATGCCGAGGGGCATTGCATAACTTTCAACGTTCCTGCACATTTTTCTTCAGTGTGATGTGCTTGGTGTCAAACACAGCTGGAGACCTCCAAGCAAACTGTTTGTAGAAGAATAGAATGTCCAAATGGTTCCTAAATTAATTTGATTGCACAATCTGTTTTCCCTCCATTCACCCACCTTGAAGCGGTTTAATTTACATGGCAATGGACTGCCATGTGCGATTATTCTGTGGTTGCAAACCCTGTGCATTATCAGGTTGCATGTGCTTCTCACTGCATGCACTTCACCAAGGTTTAAGTTCAGACATTTGCTTCAATATAAACTCAGTCATCTGCATTGGTTAGCAACAGGAGCAAAACACCTACCAGCCTGGTTCAATTCCAAATGAATACAATGTGTTTACTTAGTTAATATTGATCATGTCAAATCACTGTGTGTGGGTTACATATGTCACACTCTAAAGTTCTGTCTCATTCTAAAGCAATCTAATAGAGGCCCTGCTAAGATTTCTTTCAGGATTTAAAGATGAGATGGATTCAGTGAATGCATTCACATTTCCTGGTTTTGTATTTTTGTTGTTTTTTTTTTCCCCTACCAAAAAGCAGGCAGCATTCCAAGGTGCCTTGAAAAAGCCAAAGTATCTCATTAATTTAAAAGCAAATGTCATTCCCAAAGCCAACATAGGCTTCTCCCCAGTTCTTCCTTCCGTATTTATCCACAGTACATAGAAATTCTAATTTGTAAAATGCAGGTTTTCACAGCGGTTCCCAGCTCTCAGCAAACTAAATTAAATGAAAGTGATGGTTGTCACAGACCACCAGCTCCATTATTAGCAGGGCTAAAGGCAAGAATTCAAATACCTGCTTCTCCTCATACCTCCTATTGACAACACAAGACTAGTCACCAAGTTAATGTGTAACTGAAAAGAAATTCCCAAATGTTGGATCTGAGAAGAATTAATTCATTATGCGTTTAAAAAAAAGAAAAGAAATCTGGTTAATCACATGCTAAAAATCAAACCGAGTACAGGGAATTAAAATCCATTGGGCTCAAAGTCTTTCCTTTGAACTTGAAGCAGATTCTGAACTCCGTTACAGACTCCAAGGCCCTCCATAACTGAGTCCTGCTCTGCTCCCTGTTGATAGCCCTGTCTCATCATTGTGCCAGCCTTCTGAGCTTTAGCTGTCCAACATTTAACATCTGTAAACATGGAAAGTTGACTGCTGCCTTGGAAGGTAAACTCTCCTTGAATGAACTTCTTCTAACTCCAAACCTGAAATTATAATGTATCATTTCTGACATAAAATCCTTCCAGTTTTTAACTAAAATCAGAAAACTTTGGGAAAAGAAAAAGAAAGATGTCAAGTTCTGTTAGTTTGCTCCTAAGTCAATATTCAGCATAAAAGGAAAATAACCTCATAGAGTACAGCCTTGCCTCCCCCCTTTTCTTGTTAGCAACATTATTGTGTGAACTGAAAATTTGCAGTCTCTGCAGTCTTACTTTGACTCTGAGAACTGAAGGAGGCCTAGCCCCCAAGGCCATGCGTAGTGACTGTTAGGCATCCTAAAGCCCTCAAACAAATGATGCCTGTCTCTGAAGTCTTAACTCCTGAATATAATGCTTTTCTGGGGAGTCTGCTAGTTTCAGGCGGTATCTACCTCATGACTCACTAATGTCCTCTGAGAGAGGCTGCTTAATGTAAGGTGACCCCATTCACCTCCCACACAGCCCCGAATCCAGAGCAGTCTGCTGCTCAGAGGGATCATTGTGGGAGGAATATTAGACATATGTAGCATCTACTTCTTCTGTTGAACTACAACCCAACATCTAGACATGGAAAGCCAGGTTTACAAATACTAGTCAGTATGACCTCAAGCTAATATCAACATTATGTTACATTCAGGGCTGTATCTGCTACACATTACAAATGAAATTCTAGACCCTGGGTGCACATGAGATTTGAGGAGATTTGAACAAGTTGACTCTCAGGCTCTGTTCAAACCAGTTACAGCAGCCAGTTTGTTGGGAGGGACTTGGGCACCAGAAATGTTCATAGCTCCAGGTTGATGGTAATGAGTGGTGTTGTTTGTAGTACATGGTAGAGTTTGAAAACAGCTACATTACAGAAAGATCTACATTCGGCCATGAGGGTACCTTCTAGACTTCTAAAAACTTAATTGCATTTATATACTCAACACAGAGACACACAGACACACACACAGGGAAACACACACATACACTCACACACATACACACTGATTTTATGTGAAAGACAGTTGCAACAACTGTGAATGTAGTTGCAAGAGAATTAAGAGTCTGTTCAGGAGACTGAAAATATACTTTTGTTATACCAATGTGTCTTTCTGTGTGAATCTAAAACTGTACAGTATGGTATGTATGTGTGTATATATATACATTTCTTTAAATTAAGCAAAAAGATAAAGAAAAGTTAACCCACTTGTTCAATCTCTACTCCTAACTGCCTTTTCATTATATAAATCAATATTTTTTCATAATTAGTTTTTAGAGTTTTATGAAAGAAAACTAAATTTACACCACTTCCATTCTGCCTTCTTCTCACTCCAACTCTTTCTGTGCCTACTTCTCAAATTCATGACCTCTTCTTTAATATAATATGGAATAGTAACTACATATATATGTATGTATACATATGTCTAACATATGTACATACAACATGCTGAGTCCATCTACTACTGCTCATACATGTTTGTGTTGAGGGCTGACTACTTGGGATTGGACAACCAAAGGTCTCAATATTTCCAAATGTTATTTCCAAAATGTTTTAAACATTTCCAAAATGTTTGTGTAGAATCAAATGCACTCACAATTAAAGTGTAATAAAGTCATATTGTGAGAAGTTTGGGAATGTTAGCATTCTGTCTAAGCTCCATCCCCACAGTTAGCTGAATAGTCAGTTAGGCCTGGCCCACTATAAAAGGGGCTGCTTGCCCCTTCCTCTCTCTCATGATCTCTTGACTTCTTGCTCCCTCTCTGTCCCCTCACCCCTTCCCTCTTCCCTTTCCCCTTTTCTACATGTGCTGATGGCCAGCCTCTACTCCCTCTCTCCTCTCTCCTCTCTCCTCTCTCCTCTCTCCTCTCTCCTCTCTCCTCTCTCCTCTCTCCTCTCTCCTCTCTCCTCTCTCCTCTCTCCTCTCCCCTCTCCCCTCTCCCCTCTCCCCTCTCCCCT
>NW_021604604.1:1284599-1295103 GCF_004785775.1 Grammomys surdaster
TCTCTCTCTCTCTGCTTTTCTCTGCCTCTACTACTCTCTCAACTCACCTCCCAATGATGCTCTGAATAAACTCTATTCTATTCCATCATGTGGCTGGTCCCTCAGGGGGAAGGGATGCCTCGGCATGGGCCCGCTGAGACATCCCCTTCCCCTGTACTTCACCACACCCCTGTAGAAAATATTTTATATCTCTTTATCTTTTAATAAACACATCAGGAAATATCTCTAAATTAAAATCTATCTATCTATCTATCTGTCTGTCTGTCTGTCTGTCTGTCTGTCTATCTGTCTGTCTATCTATCTATCTATCTATCTATCTATCTAGAGTTTTTCTATTTACCTCTCTAGGTTGGCCTGGAATACATTGCACATTCCAGATTGCCTCAAACTCGTTGCAGTATTGCTTCACTCAGCCTTCAAAGTGTTTGAATTTAGATGTGTGCAACCATACCTGAGTTAAGATTTTTTTTTATGGTATATGTATTCAGGAAGAAATGGAAAATTCTCTTTCACTATAATTGTTAGAGTAAAAGTAGGAAGGTATCTTTCTTCATTGTTCTGATATAGTTAAGAATGTGATTTTACATTTTTCATTCCCTGTTTAGATTCTGACCTTCCTGAAGGCAGGTGTCATTTCTTACTGCTCTAGCATGATATTTACTGTGTGCAGCACACAGCATATATTGTTTACTTAACAGATATTTCATGAATAGACGAAAAGATGAGATGGCAGAATGGCTTAAAGGCTCCCCTTAAGGTGCTTAGCTCCTGACTGTTTTAAACATATTAGCATAAGCTTGTATGTTTACTCATAGTGAATCAAGACATCTCTTGATTATACTTCCTGCTTTAAAAAAATAAAGGCTCATATTCACGATCATTGACAGAGTTCTCTGAGTTGTTCCACTGACTGTTGGTGAGAACTTACGTCTCCTTTTTTCTTAAAATGCTCCCCAACATCTACTTTTGGAGCAAGTCTATTTGGAAATGCTGTTTAAACAAGGTTAACCATAGCTTTTATGTTCCACTGTACCTTTAGCTCTTCATTTGTATTTGGTGTCTAATACTTCTCCTTTGTTTAGTCAGAGAACAATTTACTGAAAGGTCGTCTGGAAGCATTGTTTCATAGAACTCAATTTGGGAAACAGTAGCTTCCAGCATACCAGCAAAATTCCTTAGCCTGATGTGCAAGGACCTTAAAAGGTCCGAATGTCTCTCCTATGACCTTACTTCTGGGATGCCCTTAATGTATATCACATGTGCTTTGAGTCATTCCCTCGTTAATGATTCTTCATATACCTAACGAGGATGTATTTCTCCACCAACTCAGATTTGATCTGTTCAAAGCCCACTGCTGTCTTCCAGTTTGCTGGATTCTCACTCTCAGACTCCCGTTACTGCTGTCTGTTCTACTGAAGAAGCGGCTGGTGAAGACCTGCCTATAGCTGGATTGACTGCTTCTCATCTGATGATACTTCTCAGCTGTAAACAGTGCGCAATCTCCTCTAGACTTCAACTCCTTGAGGACCAGAACTCCGCTCTTTTTCAAGTGGTCTGGCCATAGTGCCCTTGGTAGAACACCAGGTAATTGTTTTCAGTGTAAGCTCTTGCCTCAGTTGGAACTTAACCTTTAGCACAAGATGAGAACAGTTGCTTCTACTGTCAACAGCCCGTCTCTGCGTCTCAGATGCTTCCTAACTCTTCCAAGCACCCTTTCCTAATTAACTAAGTAAGGCGCCAGTAGGTTCCACTAAGTTAAACGTTTTGAAATGACTTGAACACTAACTTGAATTTATCCTTAACAGTAGTTAACTATAGAAGTAAAATTAAGTCTGTTTCGTAGGTTTTAGAATGAGATTTAGCAGAGTCTTGTGCCACTAAGGCTAGCACAACATTGTAAAGAGGACCATACCTGCAAAGTCTTTCTCCATATATCACGTTATATGAGATGGTGACCCTCCAAAAACAGTCTTCATATAGTTGATGTTAATAAGTAATTGGGGTGGTGTATGGATGAGACAGCTAAAGATGTTCATTTTCTAGCTTCAAAGTGAAGAAATACCTTTAGGGGAACTTGTATTAGTGGCACAACCTTTTGTTTCTAGTAAAACTTTTGGAGAAAACAGACATGCTCAGAGGTGACCCCATCTGGCGTCTTTGTGACACAAGTTGAGCATGTTCAACAGTATCTGTTTTTGTTGTTTTAACTTTGGAAATGCACCCTATGACCTTGCCCCAAAATGTGTCTGTTAGTTTTTCTTCTAGAACCTTGATCTTAAACTAAACGTGCTCGTAATGTGCTGTCAGGAGTTTTCTCACGTGAACGTGTACAGGCTCCTTTGTGTAGGGCTCTCCTCACCTGCAGCAGGCACTAAATCTTTCTCTGCTCTGTTGTCCATGTTTACTTTTGGATCTGCTCTCACTAGGATGAAGATCTGCCGCATTTCATTTCAAGGCTTCACAAAATCTACTTCACTAACCTGAAATCACTGGGAAGCAGAAAGGACAGTCCTTGGTGATGCAAAGAAAGTTTCAGGTGGATAAAGCGATGTCAAGTGTAACTGTCAGAATATTTTCAGAACAATAAAGTATTGTATTATCTTTAAACCAGTGGGTTCTCAATCACTAGTGATTTTCATCTCTCAAGGAATATTTGGAAATACCCAGAGACATTATCAGCTGTCATAAATGGGATCAGGGTGCTACTGGCATGTAGTTGATTGAAACCAAGTATGCTAAACATCCTCAGTGCACTAGGCAGACCTCCGTCAGAATGAGTCGTCTCAGAATTCCAGTAATGCTGAACCAAGAAAGCTTGCTCCAAGGTAAACACTGGACGCTAATGGAGCAGACAAAATCCCCTGGCTGGTGAAGAAAAGGAAGTTGTTTAATAAAATGGATATTAGAAATTTTATGATGCAAACTAGTGATAATTTTAAAGACTTCTGTGTTCTCTAATAAATGGAAACTAAAGCTGTGGAAGGACAGCACACAGCAGCAAGAAAAACATTAAAATAGCAGAAAGGAATGATAGCTTCATATAATCTCCAGGGTAGCAAAAGCAGAAGTGTTGCTCATGTAAATGCACAGCAATGTTTTCATCTGATAAACAATATTCACATGAACCTCACTGCGCATGGCCTGCTTTTCACGTGCCTATTCAGCATCATTGCAGATTATAAACATCTCTAAGCAACATGAACTTCTGCTTCTCTTTGCTTATCTGTACTTCCCAAATCTGCTGCAATGGCTCTGCCTTCAGCAATCCTGGTTTCCAGCATTTTGTAGTGGGCGCATCTTTCCTAGAGTTTCTGACAAATGGAATCTTAGTGGATGCATACTTTTTTGAGTAGCAATGAGGTGAACATAGATGTTCATCTAGAAGTTTTTTTCACAATTCTGGGTTTTGAAGAGTAAATAATAAAACTTATTCTTAAATAGTATTTAATTAAATAAATGTTTGAAGGAATTTCTATTGGCTTTGTTATTGTTAGTTTGATTTTTTTATTTGTTTGTTTGGGAGTTTTTTGTTTTGTTTTGTTTTGTTTTGGATTCAGCATGACACTAAGTAACCCAGCCTGGTCTGGAGCCCAGTCTGTAGTCAATTATAGCCTTAAATTTGTGGCAATCCCCCTGCTTCAGCCTCACAAATGCTCAGATTATAGGCATGAGCTGCCATACTCAAATAAAACCTCATTTTAAAATGATAAGTAGGGGCTGGAGGGATAACTCAGTGGTTAAAAGCATTTACTGCTCTCCCAGGGGACCAGGTTTGGTTCACAGCACCTAAATTGCAGCTCAACCATCTTTAAATTCAGTGCTAGGTGTGCCAGTGCCCTCTTCTAGCCTCCATGAGTACCAGGCAGGCACATGGTGCACAGGCATGCATGTAGATAAAACACCCACACACATAAAATCAATAGAGAGAACGTTAAAACATAGTAAACTAGTTTGAAAATATTTTCTTTTCAAACTTAAAAGAGTTCAGACTCTTTAATAAATAACATTTATTTTATGAAAATAACCAGAAGCTCAGATACCCACATAGAACTTGGCTGCGAAATGGCCTGAGATAGTTTTGAACATGATGTTTGTTTGGTTAGTTGGTTGTTAAGGGGAGATAAGGGCTGACGTGTGGCTTAGCAGCTAAGCACGCTGCTCTTACAGAGTACAATGGGTTCTACTCACAGTGCCTACATGGTGGCTTGCAACCATCTACAACTCAAACTCCAGGAGATCTGTTGCCCTTTTCTGACCTCGTGGACACCAGACATCCATGTAGTACACAGATGTGTATGTAGGCAAGATTTAAATACATAAATAAAAGGAACTCCAAGAATAAACAGTTTAGTTAGATTAATACAAATACATAGTGAATTGCTATGTAGCTATTATAAAATAAACATAGTGAATTGCTAATGTAGCTATTATAAATTATGTTAGTAAAGGCTGATTACTGCTATAAGAACTAAAATATAGGATAATATCACACTCTATCATAGGTTTCTAATTTGCATATTTAAATAAGAGCCATAGCAAAATGTATGCTGATATTAACAGTAGCACTTTGATATTAACTCAAAGTAAGGTGATGGGGATAATCTATATTCTTTTCTCCATATCAATTTACACTTCGTCATTTCTAAGTTAAATTATATTAATTGACATTTAGAAAATGTGAAAATTAAGATTGGGATGTATCACCTAAGTATTTGAGTTGAATATACTACATAAGAGTAATAAAATCTCTTTGCTACACTAAACAAGTACTTAGCAGCACTGCTATGCAGATGCTCTCTCCTCTCATGCAGTGCCTGGTGAATTTTGTTCTCAGCTTCTTGTTCTTTCCCTTTCCTTGACTTTAGCATCCAGTAGTGAGGCCCAACACACATCTGTCTTCTTTCCCCTCTGCTATACAGCAATCTTGTTACCTTACTCTGCACAATTTGTTTCAACTATAAAATGGTGTAAATGTTAAATTTTTATTTTCCTTTCTATTATATTTTAAATGATTTAATTATTTTAGACAGTCATTCATAGATCTTTTCCTTAATTTTACTTTGAGATTATAATTTAATTACAACATGCCCTTCCTTTCATTTCTTTTCTTCTCTCCAAACTCACCCATGTATCCCTCTCTGTTCTCTTTCAAATTCATGACCTATTTTTACTAATAATTATTGTATGCATGTTTGTTAATGTATATATACATTTATTCTTAAATATAAGCCAGTCCATCTATAACCCTACCTGCATATATGTTTTCAAGGCTGATTATTTGGCACTGGACACCCAATTGGTGTGCTCCTCCCTGTGGAAGGAGAGCTTCTGTTCCCAGCTTTTCTCAGTTTCCCGCAGTTCTCTGTAGAGGTTTGAGGTCCTGTGGGTTTTTCTCTGTCTAGTTTGGTATGTTAGAAGAAGGAGGAGGAGGGTAAAGTGGAATGTTAGGATTCAAGTGATCTACCTGATAGGAAAATGGGAAAGGGGGATTGCTTATGGACAGGGGAGGGAGGGAAATACAGAAGGAAGAAGGGGGCTAAAATGACAGTAAGGATGTCTGAAAAGGTCACGTGTATGCCTGATATTAGCTAGTCACCAAAACACACAAATAATACCCCGTCCAGTAGCACAGATGCCAATGCTACACAGTGGAGACAGGAGGATTTCTGGTGTTCATTGGCTAGCCACCCTAGATTACTTGGTCAGAGTCACACCAGCATAAGTTCCTGCCTCGAAACAGAAACAAGGTGGGTGGCTTCTAAGAAATGACACCTGCAGTTGACTTCTGCTCTCCACACACACAAGAGAGGAAGGACAAGGGCACACACACTAAGTACATGAATGCCTCAGTAAATATATAATGGATAGCATGAATAAATAGCATAAGCACACATCCGTGACTTCAGAGAAAATCTTTAGCACAATAGCAAACAGCTGCAAAATCACACCATGCCCTATTAAAGTTGTTTATTTATTCACTTATTTCTTTATGTAAATAAAGAGGATGGGTTATCTATATTGTTGAATTACTAAATAATCTGACGAATAGACATACAACACGTGTTTCCAAAGCCTTGCATTCAAATGAAGTTTTGCCATAGACATACACATTACTAAGTGGCCTGCAGTGCTAAGAAGTATCTTAGCTTCTCAGCGCAGATGCTGCAGACCTGGAGCAGGCGAAGCCATGAGAAGCTTGTCACATCAGACATTGCAGAAACATTCCATCAGGCCCATTCCTCACTTGTTGTTTGTCCACCTACCAAGTCTGGTTTCCCAGGTCAATGACATGTACCTGTTTCCAGATGCTCTGCTGCTGAAAGGTTAAACACGGAAATGAAACAAAACAAACTTAAAACCTCCTGCCCACACTGCCATTCAAAATAAACTCAGTTCATGAATTATAATTTAAAAAATAATAATTCCAGAAAGCAGAATATTTCCTAATAGGGCTGAGTACATGGAGCAACATGAGGCCTATCAGAAAGCTGCAGAGGTAAACTTGGCTAGAATACAGTAGCACTGGGTTATAATAAAACAGACAGGACATAGTGAGTGCTGCTGAAGTCAGGCCAGGGAGAAAAACCCACTCGGCTTTTATGGTTCTTTGGTCTAAGGTGGTCCCATGGGAGGATGCCTTTTCAAGTCTTAGTCTTCAGTGAACATAAACACATAGGATGCAACAATAAATACCCCACCTTCTCTTTTTGCAAAAGGATTTGGTGTCAATAATGTTTCAACTATCCATGTGAAGCTTTTGCAGTCATTGATTTCACTCTTTAGAAATGCTAATTTCAGATGAAACCTGATTAATCCTTGTCAGTGACAATATTCCTGACATACAACTTAAAAGAAGGGAAGCTTTATTTGGCTCATGGTTTCATAGGTTTTGATCAACAGTTGTCTGGCCAATCTGGGCCTGTGCTGGGGCACAATATCTCCACAGAGAGGCTCCATTGGAGAACAGCTGCTGGCCTCAAAACAGCACAGCAAAGAAGGAGGACAGGACCAGGGAATGGAGGTGAACCCCAGGACCTGGTCTCTCTTACCATACCCCACCTCCCACTGCTTCCCAATAATATCATCAAATTATGAGTACCTGCCTAGCTCTACTCATAGGAGATGTCCACAGTTCCTCAGGGAAGCTCCTTCCCTGAGAAGGAAGTAAACTTCCTTAAATGGCTTCCCTGAGATGGAAGGAAGCTCCCTTAAATGGCTTCATATAGTTCCAGTTTCTAGATATTTTAGTCAGCATTAACCTTATTCTACATTTTAAAAGAAATTGGAAGCAAACATGTTTGCTTCCTTAGTTTTCTTCCCGTTAGTATTTCAGGCACAACACAAGTTTTAGCCCAGTTCCTTTCTTCCAGGTATTTTGTTAATCATTAAGATAGCCAATTTTCAAAAGTTTTATCTCTTTGAAAAGCCATAATCCATGTCAAAGGGAGTGAGCTCAGGTAAAGCAGTGGGTTTTCCCCTTTTATCCCACCAGATCTAGCATGCTATACTTAGTGTGCCTACACTATGCCTTAAATAACTTCCAAAGGGTTTTCAAATTAGTGCACCCTAAAAGGATGTGAGCTGTCACCTGGGGGGAAAAATCTACAAAAAAAAAAAAAAAGTCCACCTTAGGTGAATCCCTCTTCAGTAGTTACCTAATAGTCCTGTGGGTTAAATAAATGCTTTCTCTCTGCCTGAATCACGCCAGTTATATAATCCCTTTCTTTCCAAGCAAATGGAAGAAGCAAGCGAGGGGAGCTATGTAAAGGCTACAATTAATAATGACAGGCAGTTTGCCACAAAACCAAGCCTGTGTTGGCAGTTGCATAATCAGTACCAGAAGCAGTGGCTGAGCAGACTCAGAGCAGGACCACGTTGGATCTTGTTTTCTCTCTTTCTAAAGTCAACAAATGTGTGCTCTAGAGCAAACAGAACTCCTGCAACAAAGACACACTCACATGACCACAGGATGATGAGAAATTCAAAGACTGTGGATAGGTCAGAAAGTTGCAGGTCCAGGCCACACTACAAATTATCCTGTACGATCTCAGCTCTCAAAGAGTTATTTACTACACACCTCTACATGTGGTCTGACATCTTTGTGACTATGAGATAAATCCTTCCAAATGTACAAACAGACCCCTAGGTTCTGTCACTCATAAGGCCAAGAATGTAAGAGGCTTCTCTGCTTTTCTGTAACTTGCCTACCTGCTGTTCCCATCAATGTGCTTAAGAAATGTCTTGATTTATGACTTTTTTGTTCTGTGACTGCACATTTTCATATCACTACTACTGTGTTGCAACATGGAATTTGGGGGGAACCCAAATTTATGTTACTAGGCCATCGTCAAACTTGCTTGGTCTAGAAAACTCTCCTATCTCCTTCAAGGTAAGAGTTGTGTTTTCCAGTGAACAGCAGCAACCCACAAGATGCAAGAAGATGAACAGAAGATAAAATTCCCTTGAGTAATGGTGGAAATTGGGGTCCCCTGCATAACTATCTCCTTTCTCTTTCATCTCAGCTTTCTAGACCCATGCATTGTTTCTGGAGGAATGACTATATCCTAGCCTCCCTCAAGGCCACCAGTGATCTTAGACTTCATTCTCATCGAAGATGTTAAATAGAAAAAAGTTTACTACTCCCTGCCCTTTAGCTTCTTTTCCTCCTTGCTCTTTTGCTCAGGAGACAAAGGTAGGTCTCGACTGGGTGCCTAATGGCTACAGTTTCAGCACATGGGAGTTCAAGGAAGACTACCGATCACCATAAGTTTGTCATGTTCAGGCTAGCCTAGGATACAGAAGAGCCTGTCTCAAAATAACAACACCCCACCACACACATACACACACACACATACACACACACACACACTCACACACACACACACACACTAAATAAACTAAACAAAACACATATAATTTATTAAATATGTAAGGGGAAATATGCCTCCAGGTATGTCTATGTACCATGTGTGTGCATGCCCACAGAGGTTGTCAGACCTTGTGGAACTAGAGTTACAGATGATTGTGGTGTGATGTAGATACTGAGATTCAAACCTAGGTTCTCTGGAAAAGCAGCCAGTGCTCTTAACCACTGAGTCATCTCTTTAGCCCCTATGTTGAATTATTAATAAATGCCAGATGCTATGCTACATATTAGGGAATTCAAGCTAAGTAAGAAATAATACAGCACATATGAAACAATTTGGATATAGAATATGAGATGAATCAGGGAAGATGACCGACAAATGTCAGTGGCATTACCATTAATAAAGTAATGTGAGAGACAGGAGAACAGGACCATGAGATCACACAGTGCTGCTGCTGCTGCAGTAGAACAACACTGTAACACTGTCCCTCTGTGCTTTCCCTCTATGTCTGTAGCAATGATAATGGAACAGCACACACCGCTCTAATTGTCTTCCTCCTCATCTTTGAACACGGACCTCCATTATTTAATGCTTTTACAGAATCACCATAGACTTCATGTAGAATTACGGCATGGGTTCATCTCTCTAGAGCACAGAGCAACAGAAATGAAATCTGCTTTCCTTAAGGAAACACTGAGAAGGCACCTAAAGATAAATGTCCTACTTCCCCAGAGCCAAGACTGCCATTTGCACAGTACCTAAAGCAGGGAGGTTTTTCAACTTTCAATACTTAACTTCTGTAGTCAATATAGCATCTAAACAGTGAAGAAGAATCAAGAGGGATGAGAAGGTCAAAGGTCACCAAGTGAAGAAGAAAAAAATGCTAATACATTCTAGTATCCTATTTAGAGCCACGAGAGCTTTTTACAGTGGGAAATTGTTTTCTTACAATTCTACATGAACTCATGTCACAGACCAATTCAACTTTCTTGCTAAGGATTTATGTACACACATCTCAGAAACCATTCAGTGTTTGCTTTACTCCAAAGTAATGGAGTAAATGTTACTGTGATGGCTTCTAAAGCAGCCAGGGGCCTTGATGGTCTTGTCTTGATGGGGCTGGATAAAAAGTGATGGACAGCTTACCTAACATACCTGTTCCTTCCAATCCTCATCTTCCGTCACTCTTGTCAATCAGTAGGCAGTTTGTTCCATCAGAGTCATCTTAACACTGGAGTATAGTGACCAGTCTCACACTGCATCTTGAGAGGTGAGTCAGGAACATCAGGGACTGACCCCTTCCCCTTTTTGAATCCCAATTTATATTTTCAATCAGTCAGGTGACTTGCCTATCAGTTCAGCTTATTTCCTCTCTCTCTAGATCTTGTTCATCTAGATTTCATCATCATTAAAGCATCTAACTCATCATTTTCAAGGATAAATCAATTGAGAGATGGAGGAAAAACTATTCATTGTGATACAATAAATTTATGCTACCCTTATCTTCCTTTTAGTTTAAGGATATCACGATTATGTAAAGTTTTCTCTTTTTGGTGTCATGTTTTTCCTTTCTTCACAGCAGCAACTGGCATCCTAAACTATATATGTATTCCCTTGTTTCCTTTTTATTTACCTCA
>NW_021604604.1:1295113-1320541 GCF_004785775.1 Grammomys surdaster
ATCCCTTAGGAAGTCACCTTCCACACCCCAATAGACACACACACAGAAGGTCATCTCCCCACACCCCAACACATATGTACAATCTTACTCTATTCAGGTGGAATAACATGTCTGCAATATTAAATGGCTACTAGGATACATTTTAAGGCAAATATTACAGGATTTACATTAGAGCATTAGTTTTAAGTAGGACTTATGTGGGAAACGGTATATATAAGTACATGGGGAGATGAGTCAGAGCTTTTCGTGTCAATGACAATGGAAGTCATTTCCAGGTAGAAGCAAGCCTATCTGACATCATTTTCCACAGATCATTTTTGATTTTATCATATCTGATGAGATATACCTCTATGCCAAAAGCAAATGGACAAGTGTTTAGAGAGAAATCAATTTAATCTGTTGATATCCTGTGTGGGGGCTGCCTCTTGGTCATACTGAGAGGTGGTCAAGGTCATTCAGCAGCAGCAGGACCACCACCATGACACTTTCCCACACTTTGGAAAACATGGTGAGAGGCAGCTACTGGCTACAGAAATACAAGTGTGATCAAAGGGTCAAAGGCCTTAGATTCGGATGGTACATAGTTGTGTCAGCATCAGAATTGGTCATATTTGTAGGATCTTTGTGTTAATATAAGCTGCTATAACAAAAATGCCAAATGTTGACTGGCTGGTAAACTAAAGAATCACAACCCAATACCCAAAATTTTGTTTATTTCTCACAGCTCCAAGACCAAGACACTGACAGGATTGCTTCTGGTGATGGAACTACCTGACTGTAGATAGTCTTCTTACTTTGCCCTCACAGGGCAAAAGAGGGGAAGGAGTCATTTTGAGGATGATTTTGTAAGGGTACCAACCACATTCATAAGAACTCAGTCTTATGACCTAATCATTTGGAGAAAGGCTCTACATCCTAACAGGTTCAAGAGGCAGACACATTCAACCATAGCCATCTCTAAGCCTAGAGATGGCACTGAAAACAATATGAACTTGGTCACTTAAGAATGGAGCAATCAAAGAGATTACATACATAAAAGCATGAGCAACTTCTCTGTCAGATTATTTACCTTGTGTCTCTAAATAACAGTAATGACTATACTTCCCTGAAACATAGTCTTATTTCTCTTATCCTAGAAATTGTGTGGGTCTCCCTACTCTCATGGATCATAGGCTGATACAATCCATGAGGGCAGTGGGAACAGAGATGGCCAGTGGGGGTGGGGTGATGCCCTGTGAGTACATATGGTCAATGATAACACCAGGATCAGCAGCAATAGGCAGATCAACTTTAATTAGGATGACTCAAGACTTACAAAGTTTTGGGGAACTGGAGATAGGAATATCCAGGATGGGCAAAGGTCATTGGCTAGGGGTTTAGGGTACTTGGAAAGCCTCATTAGCATGGGGAAGCATTTCAGAAAACACGGATACTGCCTGAACAGGTTTTATGGGGGGGAGGAAGGGGGGAGGAAATGGATCCTGTAATCTAATTGAGGCTAAGTGACATTCCTCAGGTAAAGCTGAGGCATATGTGTGGGCTTAGAATTTCCCAGGTAAATCCAGAGAAGGAGAATCTCCACTAATTAAGGGACTCTCCCATTATGCACCAAGCCCTAAAAGGCTATCTGGTCAATGGGAGACTTTGACCTTAATTAGTAGAGTATTCCCACAAATTGTAACATAAATAACTTTCATGTATTACAACTCACATTTTTAGATAAAATTGTAACCGAAATCAGCTTATAAGTACAGGTACTTCTAGATGCACCCCTTCCTCCAAGAATTCTCATGGCTCTTCTGGGGGACTGTTGGAATCTGAATAGGTATGGACCCCATAGACTCTTGTGTTTGAATGTTTGGCCCATAAGAAGTAGCACTTTTAGGAGAAGTGGCCTTGTTGGAGTAGGTATGGCCTTGATGGAAGAAGTGTGTCATTGTGGGGGTGACTTTGAGGTCTCATATATGCTCAAGCTATGACCAGAGTGTCACACAGTCTTCTTCTCAGCTCCTTCTCCAGCACCATGTCTGCCTGAACACTGCCATGCTTCCCTCCATGATGATAATGAGCTAAACCTCTGAAACTGTAAGCCAGTCTCAAATTAAATTCTTTCCTTTATAAGAGTTGCCATTGTCATGGTGTCTCTTCACAGCAATAAAACTCTAAGACAGAGGCCCATCTGCCAAATTCTCCCTTGGCCACTTTACCTGGCTCTGCATCTTCTGAGGTTGGGTTTTGCAGTGTCATTTTATGGATGCATTATGCCTTTGTGTTTTCTCTTTTCCAGTATTCTCTAAATAGTCTATCTACTTTACTGGTTTGTGACAGTTTAGAATCACTTTGTAGACTTGAAACTCAATGTGGAATTTACCTTGTAAAAAGTGCCATCTTAAATGTTGTTAAAGGCCACTTGTAATCATTTATAAGCTATATATTTACAAACATTTATAAGCTGGCCACAAGATGTTTTTGACTTTTCTATTCACACCAATATGAACAAATAAAAGCCCTTTACTGGGGGTCATGTTGGTTTTGTTTACAGTTATTTTCTTAACTATCCTTCAAACATTGCCAAGTGTTTCATGATGCTTACATCACATTTTCTGTATTAGATCCACAGAGATGAACTTGGACATGATTATATAAGGATCTGACAACTAAGAGAATATTTCCTTGTGACAGTTAAAATTCCGGATAGCTAATCCTGAACTCTAACTTAATTACACTTTATATTAATTTAAAAAATAATGTATTAGACTTCAGTAATGGAAAGTGACATACACACTGGGTCAGCACAGGAAAAATCAAAATATACTTCTGTCAGAGAGAGTGAGAGAGAGAGACAGAGAGACAGAGACAGAGACAGACAGACAGGGACAGAGACAAACAGAGACAGAAAACAGAAAGTGCCCTTGTCATGTATTACCCATGAGCAAAAGCATTAATCTACAGACTATAGTAAGTGAATTGGAACAGATATTTTGTTCTTCTCATGATATTTAAGTAAGAGCTAAAATGGTAGGCTACCCCAGAGCTGAAACCCTGCTGCAGGCCCTGTTTCTTCATTTTGAACAGAAACCATCTGACTGTCAAATTCTCTCGTATACATTGTCCCTGCTTCTGTCTGTTTGATCCAATTTCAGATTCTCTACAATTGTGCTGGCTTATCCTTTCCTTATCACAGTTTTTAAAATTAATCTTTTCTTGTTTGTTCTAAAAATAACTAATTTTTTAACTTCATTTAAGAAGTTGACATTGAGGAAATATTTCTAAAATCAAAGGAGGTCCCATGGAGATCTGTGATCTGAGTGCACTCTAGGAGATAGCCCAGACCAAGATCACAGGGTGTACAAGCCAGGCCTGCTCCAAGAGGACAAAGGAGGTCAGTATTGTAGCAGAAGGCAAAAGATGGAGGGGCAGTGGTTTTTGAAGCATTAAAGGTAAGGAGAGGCTGGATTCTGTAAGGCTTTGTGTGATGTTTCAGACAGGACATGACAGACAGGAAGAAGAGGCCACATATGTGGGCAAGTTTCATGCTAATCAATATAAGGCCTCGGAGTATAGTTCCTGGCCTGAGAACAAAACACTGGGAACTGGAATAGAGTAGGGAGGTGGTTCTGGTAGGGTTTGTACATCAGGAATACTATCTGTCTCAGTCATAAACAAGAGAGGCTAAGCAGCCAAGAGTAGGAATAGTGAGACTAGTTAGAAGCTTACTGTAGCAACCTAATTCTTCTCGATGGAGGTGATTCAGGCAAGGATGATAACGAGACCATGAACGGGCTAGGTTCTAGATGTGCTCTGAGGCCCACGCTTCTCATCCACTGAGATGGCTGTTACATTTCAAAACAAAGGAAACTGAGAAGGGTTGCTGAGGGTGTGAGTAAAGCAAAGTGTTGCTGGTGGAGATGCAAAATGGCGTACTCACTTTAAAAACAGTATAATAGTTTAAAAATTAACACAGTGATGCCATATAATATAAACATTACCCTCCTAGGCATACACCCAGACACTGAGAGAGAAGTGTGAACCAAAACATATACCAAAGTGCTTATCAAAGCATAGAGGGAATCTCTACAATTTTGTGACACTGTCTCAGCATGCAGTTTGAACAGGTTTGATATTTATATATAGGCACAAGGCTCACCTTGACACAAGTTTCCAGCTGTCAGCCTTCCTGTGTTCCTCAGTGTGGTCAACACTGAAGCTTGCCTCATCTAGCCACCTTCGGGTAACTACTTCCCCCCACAGCAGACAGAAGAATCTACTGTACTAGTCCTACATGGGACTCACAGAGACTAGAAACAGAATGAGACTTCAAAGTCCAATGTCAATTACAGCATCACAGCAGAGGATATAACCTATGTAGTCTAGTCCATAAAGGAAACCCACCAACAGGAACACCTGCTCAGGTAGAGCCCTGATGCCGGTTCGTGCCTCTGCCACGGTCCCTCTCTCTCAGCATCCCCATCTGTAAGCTCAGTATACAGCTCCTTTGTCAGTACGTCCAGTGATTACCAGATTTGAGACTTTATTTCTGAAATATTTAGAATTACATCAATAATTTTATGGGCCACTCTTTCTCTTCTTCGGAACTTCAGTTTTCTGTATCTGCATTTGCTCTGCGTCTACGGTCCCCTGGTTTGCATGTCTGTCCTTCTCTGTTTTTTGTGGTGCTTCCTTCCAGTCCATACTATGTTATCTCTACTCTCAGTTTGGTTTCCGCTGCTTGAGCTGGTTCTCACCATTCCATAAGAGTGTAAGAGTTCTGAATTGATTTTCATTTCTTCCACTCTACTCTTGCTTTCCTGGTGCAATGTTATCTCTTTCTCTGTTTTTCATCTTTTCTTTGAGCCTCTTCATTAGAAGGAACTTATTCTCTGCGTTGTATATGAGGCAATGAGAATCAGTTATTTAAACCCTCTTTGTATTTTTTCCTCATTTTGTTCTAGCTTGTGGCAATCACTGTATTTCATAAAACCAAAAGGTGTTTATAACAGGTACTACAGTCAAATTCCAGTCATAGTCCTATCTATGGTCACAATACTGTTGTTTTTCCGCTAAAAACTAAAGGTTTCAAATTTCAATTGTTTGAGGCTCTTTCAGCTTATTAACCCTTTCAGTTAAAAGATGGCAGTGGCAGTCAGTTAATTTCTAACCCATCTAGGATCCTAACCATTAGCCATCTATCATAGAACACACACCCTGGTGGCTCTGCACCCTTTCATGTTGGTAACTACTCCTATGACTGAACTCTCTGTGTGTTGTACAGAGACATGAGCACAAGCCAAGTGGGTAAACGGAACTGCAATTTTGGATACCTGTAACCATTTCTTCTGCTCTTATAAGCAGCCTATTGAAAAGAATAAAATGAATAACTGGAACAGGGGCTGTCCCCAAATCTGTTGCCTGTTTGTAGGATATGTTCTTCTATCTGGGTTGCCTAGTCTGGCCTCAGTGGGAGAGGTCTGGCAGAGACTTGAAGTGCCAGGGTTAAATACACAGGGAAGTCCCACACACCCAGAGGAGGAAGGGGGGGAGGTTGTAGGGGGTGGTGACCAGGAAAGGGCAGTGAGTGCGATGTAAAGTGAATAATCCAAATAAATAAATAAGTAAATAAATAAACTAATTTTTAAGAAAATTAAAGAATAGAGAGAAAAAGAAATTTTCTTAAATGAGATTACTCGAACTGCCTCAAGGGTCCAGACTTCAAATAATGCTTGCACTTCTTACTTCATTTAGTGCTTCTGAGTTTGAGTTAGTCTTAGCTTTGAGAAGTGAAGAGACTCCTAGCCCCATGCATGTGTTCAAACTACTTTGCCTTTGATAATGATCCCCTGTCTTTTCCCCCAGTGCTTTTCCTTATTTGTTCTGGAAAATTGTGTGTGTGTGTAATAATATTGTTTAATATATTATAATATTATATTTTATATGGGTTCTAGAGAAGAACAGACCCAATGGCATAAATATATAACTGAATTTATTATGTCAGCTCTAAAGTAGTAACAACAACTAAAGAACAGTTGAGTAGCTGAAAATCCAGTGTTACTCAATCTTTGAGGCTGGGTGTCTCAGCAGTCAGAGGAGCCCCAAGATAGCTGTCTATCACTGATGGTGACAACCCATAGTAACTCCACAAAGCAGAGTGTCTCCATGATCCCAAATCTGGCATCAGAAGCCTGAAAGATTTCTTGGAGAACCACAGGTCCCACAAACATGAGGCAACTTTGGGGATACTGATTTGTCCTGCTGTTGGTGAAGGGATAACTACCACCAAAGCACCAGCAGCAGCAACAGCAGCAGCAGCAGCAACAGCGGCAGCAGCAACAGCGGCAGCGGCAGCAGCAGCAGTTAGTGGCAGGATAGAAGGTCAAGGACTGAGAGCAATCTTCCTTCTGACATATTCTTTTTATCTTTGATACTATAAGCAGGTGACACCCAATCTGGGTAGGTCCCATGTCAATCAAAGCAATCAGAACATTCTTCAGGTGAGGCTCTCTACTCAAGTGATTCTAATTGGTGGCAAGTTGCCATTAAAATAAACTATGCAAGGTATCAATCCAAATGGGACTAAAGTCCACACCTGAGATGGGTTCTGCATCAGCTTAAAAACACTAAACTGAATAAAGGTATCTCAAGTGAGAGTGGAGATGATCAAAATACACTGTACTCACATAATGAATACAGAGTAAATAAAATGAAAATTAAACAAACACTAGCCCATCTATAATATTAGAATATTTTACCCTGTGCTCATCACAGTGGAAATGAACATTTCAGAACTGGATTGCTAACATTCTTCCCTATAAAGACCCAGAACCAGAAACCATAAGAGAAGAGGCTGGGCCCAAATCTAGGAAACAAGAAGAATAAACTTATTCTGGAACACCATCCTGAACAAATGATTGGATTATATAAGTATAGATGTTCTCTCCTTTGTTTTCTTTCCTGTAAAGTGCTGGGAGCAATGTCTTCTTGCTTTCCTTTGTGTGTGGCTGCCACATGCTCTGGGTGGCTTTCTCTATTCACAGTTCCAGAGCAAGCCAAGTTTTACTTTGGTTTGTAGTTATCCTAGGAAAACTGATCTCCTAACTGGCTTAGGTTCTGTGCCATTTCAACCCACACACCCGGCATGGGGCTGACCTGAAAACTGCCGCTTTGGGGGCAAAACAATTGAGAATCAGAAACTTCAGATGATTCATCTCTATGGTCTGTACATAGAAGAAGAAGTTCCACGTGAGTGGGTTTGTGTTGACACAGGTATGGCAAAGTCACTTCAGTCAAAGGGATGGTAAAGTTTTCCTCAGGCAACCAAGCATGAATAGACAGTATGTGCAGAAAATGTCTACAAGAACTTTCTTCCCCAACATGTGTATGACCTAAAGACTGCTCTCCTGCAGAGAGTGCTCCTACAGATATTAGGTAAAGCTTTCTCCTTGATTCAACTATACCCCATAAGCCCTGCCTCCTTGTTCATTTGTATGCAATGACCCCAGCTTTCTGTTCAATTCTATATAATAAACACTAAGTTTCTGGGGGTGATGCTGTTTCCCCAACAGACAACCCAGTCTACCAAACTTCTGCTTCCTCCCATGCCTATAGATTCCTGTGCATGCATCTGTCCCTCTCCACCTGAGACAGTTCTGTCCCTGGAATTTGCAGGATGTGGCAATGGTTCCTTCATACTTGAAAGGAATTTCACATTGCGTATCAAGCCAAACCATTAACTATTAAAACTCGATATCTGCTTTTTTCCTTAGTAGCTTCTGTTTTCAGCAGATGAAGTAGGGAAGGTTTATTGACTGACCAAGAAGGATGAACAGGCCTCCCTACTCCCTGTAGATGTTTCAGGATCCTGTTATTACGAGTGAAGAGAACAGGTAGAGTTGAGAGGCAGTTCTTTGCTTGGCTTTGTCATTAAGTAGCTGGGAAAGGGTGTGTGCATGGGGACATCTCTCAGCCTCTCTCATTTGCAAAGTCAAGAGTTTGAGTAAATACGAAAGAGCATCTTATTTCGCTTCAAGGGCAAATATGTTATCATTCTTCTATGTAAGATCGGGGAGCTTAAAATATATATCATATTGACACATGTATTTGTGCCTTTATTGATCATAAAGCAATTAAAGAACCCAGAGAAGAAGAAGCTACTATCAACTGAAATGGATGCATTAGTCAAAGCAAAGCAAACCTCTAGGTTCACATTATGAATAATATTATGAATTGAAAATGCCTTTTGGTTCAATTTAAAAAGAAACATACACTATAGTTGTTGTTGGTTTTTTCCCCTGAAAGTCTGTTTACTTCTTTTATAAGCTACACAAAAGTATTTAAGTGATCATGGGTGATAAATCATTTGCTCACAATGCATGGGCTTCAAACTATGAGATTCTTTGGAGAATCTGTAAGAAAAGGCTTCAAAAGCAGCAGCTCGAGCTACCAATTATAACAATGCTAACTTTAGTCAGATTTCGGTTTGTCCTCGTCTGCACAATGATGATAATGTCTAATTTGGACTTTCCAATGTAAGCATTGTTATGAAATCATCTGTAGTCCAAGATTCCTTAGAAATGGCAAAAATAACCTTAATTCTTGCAAATCTGAACAACAATATGCAGCATAAAGAGAATAAAAAGTTCATTGCATAACACAGAAGAGCAGGGAGCAGCCCAGTCTCCTTCTGTGGAAGAACCCAGCCCTAAAAACAGTCTATTTTATTCAAGTGTACTTTAAAAGTCTCTAATTCCCAGTAAATTTCATGAGCAGTTCTGTTATATCCATAGCAGGAGCTTGGAAAGTGTGCAAGGTATTTAAAAGCAGGGGAGGTTTTGATCACATTTAAGCCAATTCGACCTTTTCACTACACAGTCTGAATATCACCAACCCAAACTTGGTTTCTTAATTCAGAGCCTTGTAGGCTTTTTATTTTCAATTAGGAATGCTCAATTAGTACAGTCCATCACAATATTCCAAAAATGCTATAACACCTAAAACACTTCTTTTTCTCTTTCAAATAAAGAACTTTCAATTTGCATTTCATTAATCTGATTACTTTAACATTTAATTCAATACCAGTAGAACTTTATCTAAATGTTGTAAACTTCTTTCCTGCACAGTCTCAGAAACTCAGGTCATCCTGCACCAGTGATGAGATTATCCTGGTCAAGACTGCTTTATACATGTACATCACACATGCATACACTTCCATAAAGAACTTCACTATCAACCACCAAAATAGCATTTCCTGATCTATTGTGTAAAGTAAAATGATTCTCCTATTTATCCTTTATGAATAATGTATTTTAATATCCATTGTCTCAAGAATTGTACACTATACTCCTTAGTTTACTCTATATTAAATAATGTGGCTCTTTCTGTCTTCAGAACACAGACAATGCCATAGTTCATTTCAGTTATCGACTTGACACACCTGGAAAAAGCAAACCTTGGATGAAAACTTGCCTCCTCAGACTGGTATAAAGGCAAGTCTATGGGGGGATTTTCTTGATTGTGAATTGATTTATGAGGACACACGCCACTATGAGTGGTACTATTCATAGGTGACTCTGAACTGTAGAAGAAAGGCAACTATGCAGGCCAAAGGAAGCAAGCCAGCAAGAAACATTCTCCCAAAGGTAAAATAGGCAGCTAAGGCTGAAGCCAGCAGGGTGAGCCATGCTGGTGAAGAGAGTTTTCATGGTAAATCTCCCTTCTCATGGGGCTTATGGAGAAGTCTTGCCTTCATTTTTAACTATCAAGTGTCTCCCCTTTCTATCTGTATCTAATGTCACCTTGGGTATAAGACCACCAAATGACTTTCAGACATAAGTTCTACTCAATTAAAGCATCCCCAATAACTGTTCAATATTTAACCAGACATTGTTTTTTCAAATGTTCTACTTTTTGATAACATGTCTTCTATGTAACAGGCTTTACAATACTTCTACAGATTTTAGGTGATGCTCAGAAATATGATTATCTACATGAGTATACATCTTCTTAGTAAAACTGAGCCAAACTTTTGTTCATATCACAGAATGACATTTCAAAGGCTTTTTTTGCCTAGTTGTGGACAAACAAAAGAAGTAAACAATAAATGAGCCATTATTCTTAGTTTCCTCCTGCTAAATAAATTCTTTGCAAGCCACTGCAACAAGAAGAATTGCATTTATTTGAGAACAAAAAGAAGGTCACAAAGCTGGGGGTCAGAAGGTAAGGAGGAAATATTGCATGGTGAGACAGGAGAGGCAAGTAAAACCACATCATAAGCCAGAACAAGAGGTTTAATTTTTCTTCTAAGAGCATTGATGAGCAGCATTATAACTGCTTAGAACTGATGGTTTTAAAAATCTGATAGTGAGTGGGTAGAAAACAGATTTAAGCACAACAGAGGTTCATGAAAAAAACAAATAATAAAAACACAATGCAAAATATTTTCATATTACTAAGATAATTCTTCAATTTAGTCAGGTAATTTTAAATCTTTCACTGAATTATTAGGCCATTCTGTGTTTCTGTTCAAATACCTGCCTGGTAGTTCTATGGGAAAGGTTAAATATTAGGTGGCGAAGGATATCACTTACAGAAGCAGAATACAACAAATAACAACTACCTAGTCTTTAAACTCCATATTACTTCTTTATTAATTTGCTTTATGTGTGAGTTAGAAACATTAATGTAGATTATTTCTATGGGAAAATAAAATCTGATTTTCTCAGTTCCTTTGAGATACTATGATAAAACACCTGAGACTGGGAGATTTATAAAGAAAATACGGTAGATGTACTAGCTAGTGCTGTGACAATTTGACACATGCTAGACTGATTTGGGAAGAAAAAAACCTCAACTGAGAAAATAACCTCACTGGTTTTCTTACAGGCAAGCCTTTCAGGCATTTTTTTGTTTACTGATTTTTGTGAGAGGGCCCAGCCCATGGTGAGCCCTCCATAGGTACAAGCCCTAAAACGACGGTCCTGGACAGTATAAGAAAGCAAGCTGAGCAAACAAGAACAAGCCAGTAAACAACATTCTTCCACCGCTTTCACATCAGGTCTTGCTTCTAGGTTCCTGCCTTGACTTCCTTCCATGACAGACAGTAGTGTACAAGTATAAATGAATAAAGCCTTTCCTCCCAAAGTTGTTTTTGATAATGGCGTTTTATCACAGCAATAGAAATCCCAGAAGTAGACGACAGAAGGGTAGAAGGAATGACGTTTTCTCCATTTAGCTCTTTTCATAATTGCCTTAATCCAAGTCTTAGAGCACAGCCCTTTGGACAGAAGCATCCTTGAGAAAGTTCCACCTCCCAACGCAGTCCCCTGGGGAAGGGTGGGGCGGTGCTAAAACACAAATCTGGGAGGCACATTCTGATCACTGCAGAGATTATATATGGATACATTTGGATCTTTAAAGAGAATAGAAAAATGAAATTCTAGACCTAAATAGATCAAGAACACTTGACAGGAGAGGAATGGAAAAGTAATGGAGAGAGCATAACCCATATTACATGTGGATTTCAAATTTATTGTAAGGATTTTGCTTCTACTGGGTACATTTTACAGGTTTTGAGAAGGGTAATATGGCTAGTCTAACTTTAGCGTTAAAAGTGACTAATGTTTCAAAGTAGAGTGTCAGGGGGAGAAGCTAAGGGGGCGTCTGATTGTCATAATCATCCAGGAATGATCAGGGTGGTAGCCACTGACTGTAGAGAGTATTTGCATTGCTGCTGTATTTTCGAAGGTCAGCTGGCTAAATGTGTGAAGAAGAGGTGTCAAGAGCCACTTGCAGAGTTTTGACCCCAGTAACTAAAAGGATCAAGTAACCTTGGGTAGAGATTGAAGAGGCTGGCTTTTAGGAAACGTTAAAGCCTTAGCTGGGAAATTTTCTTGTGATTCTAGTGGAGGAGAAAGTAAACAATTGAATATGAATTTGGAGTTCAGGGGATAAGTCATGTCTGGAGATACAGATGCTATGGCCATTGGATTAAGCAGCAAGATTTCAAACTGTGTTGCTAGATTAGATAGTCAGTGACAGTGTCTTTAAGAAACACTCTGTGGATAGACTCCCAAGAGATTTGGTTATTAAGGTGAGAGAAAAGGCATGGAGAAATCTGAGAGGGAACTGCAATAGGAACAAGAAAGAAAGAAAGAGCATGATGCGGGGCCAACCCTGCCTTTTTCTCCGATGCAGCTCAGCTTTCAGATCTTGGAAGTGCTATTTGATATTGTCTTTCCTAGATTTGGTTATGAGTCTTTCCTAAGTGCCCCTATGGCAAAGCACTCTGAGTCTTTGTCATACTGTGTCACAGGGATCTGTACTGACTCATTTCTTCCTGTAAACCATAAGCTTTAAGAAAGAAATCAAGAGTATTCCCAGAAATCACCCCCATGCTTATCTCATGATAACTTCAGACCACTAACGATTGAACTGAATTAGTAATTGGTTTACCACCACAGGCACAGTACTACTGTGATAAAATTAGTCTGTTATGATTATTAAGAGCAGTACCATATATACATTTATTTCATTGAGTTTTTTTTCTTTATAATTATTCATAGGGAAATTTCTAGCATTACTTCATTGCTGTGTTTGCAGTTATGATTTATATAATGGAGCACGAAGAATGAAAGTAATATTATTTTTATATGTTAAACATGTGCAGTAAATAAGACCTTCACATTCTACTTTAAATAAATATCTCACCTTCCTCACAAAACTAGGAAGAAAAGTAAAATTAATTTAGTAGAAAAAAATCCACAAGATGTTAAAATGATTCATAAGTATCTAAGGTCATTGAAATTGTATGAGTCAGATTTAAATATCTATCAACTTTTTGTTAATGTGCTATACATATAAAATACAGACAACTAAAACAGGTGATTAGTTTTAAAACAGCAGGACATCACTTACCGGAAAGTATAGGAGCAGAGAACCAAAGAGTATTGTTTCCAACAGGATGAGGCCAGATGCCCTGATGCTCTAAAAGAAAAATTGAGAATGTCGTTGTTAACTTAATTTCCAGGCAGAGAGGATTTGTGCCACTGTAAAAATGCCTCATTCTTGAGAACAACATTCTTCTGGGGGAAATTAAGTAAATAAATGAAATCTAGCTAGTATTCAGGTAAGTGAACAGCTGACAGATGAGGGACATCTGCTTATAATGGGGTGACAGGCTTGACAATGGCATAGGGACTTCACAGAATTTCATTCTCCACAACTTGAGTTACTGAGTCATCTGAGAAGCTAAGGACACTCACTACCTTGAACATTCCTATAATTTGGTAAATTGTAACCAACCCAAATCTTTTCTCTATTTCTAAGACATAAGCCACCAGTTCCCTAAACCATTTTATGGACACCTGCTCAATCACCGTGGATGGTTAAACAAAGTCTCAGTGTGTGAGCTGTATAAAAACATATAATCTCAATGGTGTAATATAATCCCTGTAACACAGGTTAATTCTGTAAACAATGTGAATCATATGCATATAAAATGTTCCTCACCTTAAGAGGCATTTATTCTACAGTCAAAATACAAAAGACTACATTGTTTTCAAGTAGACTTCCTACTATTTAGTTTCTAAGCATAAATGTACTTAACAGCTTTATAATATTTTTAAAAAAATATTTTTATTGATTTTCTGTAAGTGTTATACCATATACACCAGTCCCTGTCAGCTTCCCTTCCCCAAAATCTCCACCCTTCACCCTTGCAAACTTCCCCCCAAAATAAACACACACACACACACACAGACACACACACACACACACACACACAGGCAAACAACAAAACAGATAACATTTCATCTTGGAAGTTGTAGTATGTCACAGTGTGTCCAACAGTCTACCCCTCTGTCCACACATCTTCACTTGCAAATGCTCATTGCAATGAGGCATTGGTCTGCTTCAAGATCTCTGGCTTCTGTGACATCATCAACATTGGATCCTTATTGAGATGCCTCCAAGTCATCCTGTTGTAGCCCTAGGTCATGGAGATCCTGAAGCTTTGGATCAGCAGGCCTGGCCCTTTCCTGCATCCCAACCTTTCACAGATGATATACATTTTGGGGTGGGCCAACTCAGAACCTTGAATCTTGCTTGGTCTGGGTGATGGCAGAGCTGGCCAGCCCACAGGCTCTCCCTTATCTGTACCATTAGGGCAGCTCTCCAGCACCGCTCTGGTTAGGTCACCCAATCCCACCATCAGCAGAAAGCAGATTCAGCTCTCCTGCTCTCATGCCCTTGAGGCTGGCTCACCTGCATCCATGTCTCTACAGCCAGCTCTCCTGTGCTTCCCAATCAAGGTACACTGGGCCCACTCCCTCAAGTGCTGCAGCCTATGAGGGGCTGGGCCAGCTTCCCTGCTCTCACACTCCCATGGCTGGCTCATCCATGCCTTTACCATCAGGGCCATCTCCGTGGTGTTGCCCAGGTGAGGTGAAGGGCCCACTCCCCTGAGTGCTACAGCCAATGATGGAGCAGGTCTAGCTCTTCTGCTCTTATACCCTCAAAGCCAGCTTTCCTGATTACTGCAGGTGGCAAGGGGAAAGAGCAAGGTATCACCCCCATACTCATGCTACCTCATGGCAGCCAAGGGGCAGGCCCAGCTTTCCCTGACTCTCTTCCTCAAGACTGGCTCATCTTCACCCCATCACCAGGACTGGCTGATATGCTATCCAGGGCCTGCTTTACTAACAGCTGCAGCTGGTAAGGGGCAGGCAGGACTACCTCTCCTGAGCTCATAACCCTGCAGGCTTGTCAACTCCCAGAGGTAGCAAGGGGCAAGAGTTGGGGCATTGCCTCTATGCCCATGCCACCCTATAGCAGACGAATGGCAGGGTCAGCTATCCCACATTCAAGCCCTGGCATGGCTTACCAACACCACTGCCATTAGAGACAGCTCTACTGTGCTTCCTGAGCAAGGTGTAGGGTCTACTCTCCCTCATTTTCATTTTCAGGGCTGGTTCACCTGTACCTCCACTTCCATAAATAACTCTGATGTGCTGTCCAGGCAGAGTTCAGGGTCCACTCTCCCAAGTACTGCAGAACTCTCCTGAGCTCTGCCAGTCGTGAAAAATGGGGCTAACTCTCCAGAATGCCATATCCAGTGAGGAGCAGGACCAATTATGCATAGCCCTTGGACATCCAGGTGGTGCCCAATGGCTGCCCCAACTGAGGACATCCCCATGTTCTCTAATGGTAATGTGAGCCAGGGACTTTGACACTGACTCCTGATGCTGCATAGCCATGGACTCAGAGATGGCCTTCAGCTGCCTCTCAGGCTGGAACCTCACCATGGCCCCAGGTGGCAGGAATAGCCGCTCACACCAGGCTACTCTTCTCTACCCTTGAGTCTCCAGTTCCATCTCTCTTCACAGTGCTCAAGCTGCTCCACTTCTCTTTCTCTCCCAACTGATCACCATATACTCCCACACTGTGATGGCTCCAGTTGCAGGCTGGACATGCAGCTGGCAGGCTCCTGGGTGATATACTTCATGATAATATACTTCATCATGGCAAGCAGTGTGTCAAAAAGCAGGTGTCTTTGGCCCACTTGTGATGTGCACTGGAGGGTAGGTCTTTGGATGGCAGGGTGGTCCACAGGTCTTTGTCTGTCTTCCTCCTACTGTGCACTGTCTGGACTTTATTTTGTTTGATTTGTATGAGTCCTAGGCATAAAACAGATTTGACTACCAAGCATGGTGTCAAGCTAGGATGAACAAAAAACTGCCATCTGCTCTGCCTCTGACTAAGAACGCCACCACCAACAGGTGTCTCTTTGCCCATTGGCAGAGAGCATGACAGTTTTTTTTATACAATCTGCAAAGTAACAAATTCCTAAAACAAAGTAGAATTGAGCCAAGAAATAAAATACTAAATCAATCTTAGCTTATAACAATAAATTTGGCTTCAATGAACTAAAGTTTCAAGATAGTCACTCTGGATTCCTTATGTTTTTATTAAATTTAATGTAAAACATGCATACACATTACCAACATACAGATGTCTTACTTATCAGGAAAGTTATGTGAAGCAAGAAAATTAATTCTGCAACAACCAAAATATGCTAGGAATCCAAACTATGACAGAACGTTGTATTCTTTTTTTAAACGATCTGTTAACTGAAGAGTCAGGAAAAGAAAATTCTAATTCCTCTTCTGAAGTCTTTCAATGTATTAACCACACAGAACTGAATAATGTGATCCTTCAAAGGAACTCATAGCTAAGGATTTCAGAATGGTGTACAGTAGTGACCGTTTGTGTGCCTTTCCCTGTTTAATTTCCTGTAGTGCTGAGAATGGAGCCCAAGGTCTACACTTGCCAGGCCATCTTTGTACCTCCATTCCATCTTCTGGCTCTCTGTGCCTTTTCAATGTTGATCATTGTTTTACCTAGTAGATGTTTTGATGAAAAGGAAATTTCTATCAGCAGTATTTGAGTGTGGGCTGATAAAATTTCTAAAATGGCAAATTATGTTTGCAAAGCATGCTTACTTGTGAATGTTTTTATAGCTTATATTCTAATTTTTTTAATATGACACTAAGATTCAGACTCCAAACTATTATGCAAAACTTCTTATAAAACAATCTATGCGATGTTGACAAAGGAACAGAGAAAGGAGCTGGAGAGAACAGCAAAAAAATAAATAAGTCAACAAAAAATAAACAACAGCTTTGCAGTTAAGTTTGCCTTACTGTGAATTCTGAAATAGCTATTTCAGTGAATTTCAATTGCCTTGCCCATAAAAATTAATATTTAACACCTTATTAAACCAAGTAAGTTACTAAACATGAAGTAGATAAAATGGCAGCACTGGACTTGGGGCACATAACTGTATATCTAGTTTTTAAGAAATAAAGCAGCCCCTGGCTGATACATTTGAAAACTCTAGATATATTTTGATAGCAACAAAAATTCTTTTATGTTTGGAATGGAAAATGACTATGGAAGAGACTGAAGAGATAGTAGAGTTGTTAAGAGCACACACTGTTCTTGCAGGGGACCTGAGCTTGACTCCCAGTGGCCATGTCAAGAAATTCACAACCATCTATAATTCTACCGCAAGAGACCTGTCACCCTTTTCTGGATTCCAAGGGTATCTGCACTCATGTGAACAGATATACATATTATTTTAAACAATACACAAACTATAATTAAGAAGTTAAGTTCAAAATTACACCAGAAGGTCCAAGAGCCCAGTGATAGGGGACCCAGAAGTTCTTTACTTAGTGTGAGATGATGCTGTGGCATGGTGGCTTCTTCCCTTCTCGATGTCTTCTGATTATTTTATGAGTAGTGGACTGTATGCCTGCCTTTCGGCCATTACAGGACTACAACAGTTGCAGTCATGGGTGTTTATGTGTATTCTCACAACTACCTTTTCCTTTACACTTTACATCAGAGATGTATGTAGGTGTGTCCAACCAATGGCTCCCTGACTGTGCATAGCCCAGGATAGCTCTGAGTGTAGTTCATCACACTATAGATAACAATGCCACATCACCCTTGGTTCAGAAGATTCATCCTAACCTGACAGCAAAGACTTCTTCTGAGGCAGAGATTATATTTGGACATGAAAAAACTAACCAGAAATCTTTCTTTTCATTGAAGGAGATACAGCCATAGATTTCTGAATCATAAGCCTTTTTAGTAATTGACTGAAGAAAATCTAAAGTCTATTATCTCAAGTCTTATAAAATTCTATGATTATGAGTTATAATTTGCAAAAAGTCTAAATAGAACTCTTCTTATAACTAGTACTAATAAATATGACTGCAAAATTTGTAATGGAGAGCGCATATTAGCCTTCTTCCCTTCTCACTATGGATTTTTTTCCCAGTTCTCAAACCCCCAAAGATAAATTATGAAGATTAAATGACAAATTCGAATTTGTAGATCAAAGACAAATGATATTCTACTAATTTAATAAAATTGTGTCAAAGCCAGACTCTAACTCCCATCACCCTAGCATGGAAAGTGCAGAGCCACATGACCCCACGCATGCTTGCAGCTTCCAGAGGCACATGACCCCATGCATGCTTGCAGCTTCCAGAGGCAGATTCATCCTTATACAACACCCCTAAGGAAGCCCAAGCCATTAGAGTAATAAAAGAACAGGAATGCTGAAGGCTGTGTTTTTAAAATAATTTAAAAGGCTTGTTATTATTTCCCTGGCTCCACGGGACTAACTCTATTTCATTTCATATTTTAAACAGTTTTAGCCTCTGGGGAAATAACACACATCTTGCTAACACAATGTAGCTATTTTTGATCATTGCCAATGTCTTTAACCTTGCAATATTTAAACTTTTCTTATATTACAAAAGAAACCTCTGAGAAAGAAAACATTTTAAATAGCTCAACTTCACGATCTATGAGTAAACTCTGAGGTAGCAATGGAATTATATTTTCCAAAGGATGAGTCAGAATGGGAGTCAGAGAAAAACTAATAGCCCACAAATCTCTCATTCACAAAGTGAATTAGATACAGCACAGATCCATGGGCTCACCTTTTCTTCTAATTCTTCTGTTTCTATAGCCACAGATGAGAGACTTCCTTCCAGTAGCACTTGAGGAGCACTTGACACAATGTTGTCAATAGGTTTTCAATAGGTTGGAAACAGGATATGAAAGGCAATACTAAACAAATACTTAACACTGGAAATTTGGAGGAAGTTATTGTTTATTAATTTTAAATTTCATAGATGGGTAAAAATAGACTGTCCTACTTGAGAGACCTCAGGAAGTTCAACTAGAGTAAGAATATCTGCAATGCAATACTGAAAATGCAACCAATGCACTATATTTGTAATAAATTTAATCTGTTAAAATCAACTTTCCCTTTTCAGAAAAAAAAATCACCAATAAAAAGGGTAAAAACAGAATGAGGGCTAAGAAAGATACACTCCCGAAGTAAGTGTTGTGGACAACTGTCATAATGACAATACTGGTTGTTTATTGGCTTTGTGATACTAAGCCAGATTCTTGACTTCTGAGTACAGTTCTATTTGTCACATTGTGTGATCACTTCTGGTTAAGTTTAAACTTACTTTTGAAAAGTTTATCTGAAAGTGCACAGTATACACGGAGTTTAATAATCTTCCAAACAGCATAGTACACTAAATGAAGAGTAAAAATAAATTATTTCTTCCTCAGAAGAGAAGAGGGGAGGGGAAACAGGAAGGACTAGGGGGTTACTGGGAGGGCAGGGGGGCTGTGATTGGGATGTAAAGAGAATAAATTTGTGAGCCCCACATTATTAATCATGATTTGTCACATTTCTGGGCTGAAACTGTTTTACAGGCATTATTATTTTGTAGAGTTAACTAATGAGATGTTCAACAATTCGCTTTGCTGTGTTTCAAATCCAGTCAACACTTCAAGAATGCCCCCAAGCAGGTCTGGTTGTTTCAGAGATGCAGGAGAACTCAGATGCAGGAGAGTAAGCATCTTGACTGATTTTTAAGTCACTCCACCTCCATGCTTCTCGAAAAGCAATTCGCTGCTCTCTGATAAAACCCTCGTCAGGCTCCTGATGGCTTTCCCTCGTTCTTGCTAAGATGTTGCCTGGATGCATTTCTCAACTAAGGAACATGCCCTGTATATACTCCCTGGCAAGCCTTTAGCTACAACTCTGTGGTCTACTTGCAATCTTCCATCTCCTCCCATCCTTGTGTTGGAACTACTAAACAAAGTAACGTGTTTCACAAAATTGAGATTCTCCACATGCCCAGAAAGCATACAGGAGTGAATGTAACGGTTGAACATGAAGCCATCTTTCTTCTGATAGCTTGAAGTTGTTTGCCAAAAGACAAAATGAAAAGTAGTATGGAATAATAATTTGGTAAATTATTAATCAATTTACCTGTGCCTTGTTTACATTTTCATGTAAATTCCAACCTCTTCTTTCATTTAATTCTTCTATCTCCATCTTTGTGCTTTTCAGCAAACTAAATGTTTGTGATTAAATAATTATCTTGATATTTTATGATTTTATATCTTACATCATGAATGTGGCTCAGGAAAGATTTCAAATAATTAATTCATAAGTTTTAAGTAGATAATAAGTCCTAACCCTTACATTCAAAATTCAAAAAGGTCATATTAACTAATAGATGTTTTAATTGGTTTCTTTCTTCTCTGGGATGGATCATTTTCCCTAAGACACACTGTTTAATGCATTAGGAACTGACTATGAACTCAAAAGACATAAGTGAAATCATTGAGTATACATAGAAATTTGATGACAGAAAGATCTGACAGTAGGGAATTATCGAAGGAATGCTAAGAAACAAACAAAAAAAATCCAAAAAAGTTTATCAATGTAATAGTTTTCTAAGACCTACCGTGTCTAAATATAAATGAGTTAAAGTGGTTTTCTAGAAGCTAGAAGCTATTTAAAGCCTGCCAAACTAATTACTTAAAATATATATCTTCAGCCACAACTGCTTTCTGAATCTTTAAATTTATATTCTCACTCACCTTCCTAGAAGCACCTCATATTCCAGAAACCAGAAACTAAATTTTCCAACCATGCCTGTATTCAGATTCTCTCTCCTGATTAAGAACAATTAGTCATTTACTAACACTATATTCAAGCTATGTCTCAAACATATATATTTTAAATTAAATGAACTTGTTTTATTAAAGAAATCCATTCATACACTTATTTGTTTTTAGAACCCCCTGTTTTTCTGGTCAATTGTTTCACTAAATACACAATTAACTAAAAAAAATGATAACACTAAATTGCTACATCCAAGCTGACTCATGGTTAGAAGGAACTTTTTGTTTTTGTATATGACTCCTTTAGATCTGGTGAGGTTAGGTGGAGGAGGAGGAAGAGAAAGAGACGGAAGGTGGATAGGAGAAACAAGTGTCTGCTTACATCTGTTTTACATAATAGGTGATACCTTTTGGCTTTTCAGAGATAAAAATGGGCGAATCTGCTGAAGAGATGAATATGGAGCAGGTCCCAGCAGAGCAGAGACCACAGCCTGGCACGTGCCTCTCTTGCATGTGCTTCCCACTGAATGACTGTGCTCTTCTTTCTCAACTCCACCGCAGTCGACAGAAACACCCGTCCTTCCTGACATTTCATCAAGGTCTGCCTCTTCAAGAGGGACACTTAGATCAGAGAAGTTCTATTTCTCCTTTAATCCCCCATGTTCAATTTATGCCCTGCCTTAATCTTACATGTTTGTTGTAAAGTAAAAAGATAAAATACATTCTAGCCTGTAACTAAAAGGTAATTGTTGGTAATAAATTAGTGGTTATCCTTCCAGGTAGAACTTGGAAAGCAAAATAGACAATATTTAAAATACAGAGGTAAAAATCCTTGATTTTTTGCTTTAATCAGCCAATTTCTTTTTCTTTCACTCTCCCTTCCTTCCTTCCTTCCTTCCTTCCTTCCTTCCTTCCTTCCTTCCTTCCTTCCTTCTTCCTTTCTTTCTTTTTCTTCCTTTATTTCCTTCCTTCCTTCCTGTTTAGACTGTTCTGTTTTCTTTGGGTTTTGAGATAATCTCTTTATGTAGCCTAAACTGGCTTCAAACTCATTATCATTCTAGCTCTTTCTTTCTAGTGCTAGAATTAGAGCTGTGAGCACACCTATCATGAAGTTTTTTAAGCCCTACAGAGTGAGATTAATAGAATGGGTCTTCTTGATCCAAAATTATTTTCCCTGATTTTAATCCTACATGGAAGTTAACCAATGTGTCTATATTTAACCAGAAATTGGATACTGTCGTCTCTATTTTGTGCCAAAGGTATTTTTTTTATCCTGAGATGGGTTTGTATCATGTATCTCAGACCAGTAGAGCTCACAATCTTTTACACAGGCCACCCAAGCACTGGTAGTACAGAGCTATGCCATCATGATTGATTTCAACTTCATTTTTAAGAAACACATTTTTCTGTTTCAGAAAGGATTTTTTCCTTTTCAGCTTTTACTGTGAATTTTATCATAAGTAATAAATTCATTACAGTTCAGAATATCAGACCAAAATAACATAATATTGTATATATACTATATATGCATATCTATTATATGTACTATATATACATACATATTTGTATTAACACTAATAACTTATACAAAAAGAATAAAAGAATTGCAAAAACATAAAAAAATAATTAAATATTTTTAAGTAAGCAAGAACCAAGTGGTGGTGAAAGAAACTGAAAACCATAAAACACAGAATAAAGAAACTTAAGATCACATACATGAATGTGAATGCTCATGATTCACAAATATTAATACTACTAAATCCACACCACTTAAAGCAATACATGGCTTCAGTGCATTCCCTACCAAAATATAAAGGACATCCGTTTTTTTTTTTCAAAGAAATTGAGAAGTCCTAGAATTCATATGGAATTGCAAAAGGATACTAACAGTACCTTTACTGTTAAAAAAAAAAGCAACCACAAGCAAAAATAAGGAGTCAATATCATCATAATCTTTAATCCAAAACACAGTACAAAGTGGTCCATCTAACCAGCTTGTTCCAGGCAGTGAATGGACAACAAAACCATTGGAAGGGGTCAGAGAGCCTGGAAATGAGTTCACACGCTCATATCAACTGATTTTCAAATGGTGTCAAAATGCACAAAGAGAATAGGATAGTTTCTTAAACAAAGTTAGATCCCCAAACAGAAGAGTGAAATTAGACCCTTATCTAACACTACATGCCCCAGCAGATTAAATATTTCATCAATAAAAGGGTAATACATCCAGAAGGAAAAAAAATGTACATTGTGACTTTGGTCTGGACAGGGTTTGGGGGATCTGATGTCCAAAGCACAGGCAACAAATGCAAAAACAGACAAATATGACTGTCAAAATTGAAAATTTCTGCAGAGCAAAGACAATGAACCAGACAACAGAATGAAAAGTAGTTAATATGTAGCACTGGAAAAATGACTGAAAGGCCATGCCTCATAAGAGGTTACTATTTAAAATACATAAAAGAGACAAATAATACAATAATAAGAAATAACATTATTAAAAATGTCAAAAGATATGAATGTACACTTTTCAAAATAAAATAAACAGCCAGTGATATCTAAAAATGTCCTCAAAATCAGGCAATCATCAGAAAGACATATCAAAAATATAAAAGAAACCGCTATGTGATGTCACCTCATATCAATTAGAATGGGGGCTTCAACGAGAGGAGATTTAACAAGTTGTGAAGAGAAGTGAGTCCCTGCGAGCCCTCAAATACTGTCAGTGTGTATACACATTACTGAAACCATCATGGAAACAGTGTAGAGGCTCCACCAAAAAGTTAAAAAGAGAATTATCATATGGTCCAGAAACTCGACTTCTGAGTATATCTGAAGAATAAGAAACTGTCATGTCTTCAACATGATAGCCACGATTCAGAATTGACTGGGTATCCACCAATAGATGGACAGATATGGACAGAACAGCTTGTGTGACTACTGGTGGGCAGAAAATGGAGGCGATGCGGAGACGTTGGTCAGACTGACTGTTAAGATGAGTGGATTTCTAGGAATCTGATGTGCAGCAGGGGTTGTGTTAGAGGTAGATTTGTGTGATCATGATCCATACTGAATAGTGTCTGCCAACTCACTGCTTCATGTGTCTTGAACATACATAACTGCTCTTGATAATTAAATATCTTCAAATACAACAAGCCACTGTAGGGCCACATTGGTGTCACAGCAAGATCCCTAAGCCTTTGCTGAGAGCAAGCTAAAGGAATTGGCATGCTTCAATGAGAAAGCTGTCTCACTTGATCTTTGACAAAGGAGCTAAAACTGTCCAGTGGAAAAAGGACAGCATTTTCAACAAATGGTGCTGGTTCAACTGGAAGACAACATGTAGAAGAATGAAAATTGATCCATTCTTATCCCCTTGTACAGAGCTCAAGTCTAAGTGGATAAAGGACCTCCACATAAAACCAGATACACTGAAACTAATAGAAGAGAAGGTGGGGAAAAGCCTCGAATACTTGGGCACAGGGGAAAAGTTCCTGAACAGAACTCCAATGGCATATGCTCTAAGATCGAGAATTGACAAATGGGACTTCATAAAATTGCAAAGTTTCTGTAAGGCAAAGGACACTGTCAATAGGACAAAACGACAACCAACAAATTGGGAAAAGATCTTTACCAATCCTTCATCTGATAGAGGGCTAATATCCAATATATACAAAGAACTCAAGAAATTAGACTCCAGACAACCAAATTACCCTATTAAAAAATGGGGTATAGAGCTTAACAAAGAATTTTCAACGGAAGAAACTCGAATGGCCGAGAAGCATCTAAAGAAATGTTCAGCATCCTTAGTCGTCAGGGAAATGCAAATCAAAACAACCCTGAGATTCCATCTCACACCAGTCAGAATGGCTAAGATTAAAAACTCAGGTGATAGTAGATGCTGGCGAGGGTGTGGAGAAAGAGGAACACTCCTCCATTGTTGGTGGGACTGCAAGATGGTGCAACCACTTTGGAAATCAGTCTGGCGGTTCCTCAAAAAATTGGACATAGCATTACCCGAGGATCCAGCTATACCACTCCTAGGCATATACCCAGAAGATGCTCGAACATATAACAAGGACATATGCTCAACTATGTTCATAGCAGCCTTATTTATAATAGCCAGGAGCTGGAAAGAACCCAGATGTCCTTCAACTGAGGAATGGATTAAAAAAATGTGGTATATTTACACAATGGAGTATTACTCAGCTATTAAAAACAATGAATTCGAGAGGTTCCTAGGTAAATGGATGGAACTAGAAATTATCATCCTGAGTGAGGTAAGCCAATCACAAAAGAACACACATGGTATTCACTCACTGATTATTGGATATTAGCCTAGAACCTTGAAATGCCCAAGATGCAACTCACAGGCCACATGAAGCCCATAAAGAAGGAAGACCAAGTGAGGGTGATTCGGTCCTTCTTAGAAGGAGCAACAAAATACTCAAGGGAGCAAATATGGAGACAAAGTGAGGGACAGAAACTGAAGGAGGGGCCGTCTCAAGACCACTCCACCTGAGTATCTATACCATGTGCAATCACCAAAGGAAGATGCTGATGTGGAAGACAGGAAGTGCATGCTGATAAGAGCCTGATATGGATATCTCCTCAGAGGCCTTCAAGAGTCAGACATATTCAGAGGCAGATGCTCACAACTAGCCATTGAACTGATCATGGGGTTCTCAATAGAGGAGTTAGAGTGAAGACTGAAGGAGCTGAAAGGATTTGCAGCACCATGAGGAGAGCAACAATACCAACCAACCACAGCTCCCAGGGTCTAAACCACCAGCCTGGGAGCACTTAGGGGGGGGATCCAGGGCTTCAGCTGAATATGTAAAAGTGGAGGGCCCTGCTGGGCATAGGTGGAAGAAGAGAACCTTGACCTCATGAAGGCTGGATGCCCCAGGGGGTGGGAATTTTGAG
>NW_021604604.1:1320641-1346582 GCF_004785775.1 Grammomys surdaster
CACAGAGAAGAAGGAGGAGGGGCGAGGGGATTGGGGGTTCCGAGGGGGTGGTGGGGGATGGGGTAAGGGGACAACATAGGAAATGTAAATAAATCATCCAATAAAAAAAAAAAAACTTGAAAACCAAACCATAAAAAAAAAAAAAGAAAGAAAGCTTTTCCTATTGTGAGTGTTTCGAAGCCAGCCAGGGAAGTGTCACCAGCAGGTCTAGAGCTTGTCCACTCCAAACATACACTCCATTGCTGCAAATTTCCTTTGTTTCTGTCTTCCTTGCATTTTTAAGGCCACAAGGTATATAAATGCAGAAATTCTAGGAGTGCAAAACTGAGTTCAGAGAAAAGATGAGGAAAGTCAGAACCACTGTGCAGAGAAATAAATCAGTCACCGCCAGTTCACTCAACAAGATGTTCCCTGTGAAACATACATTCTCACTTCAACAAAATGTTAATGAGTGTGGCAACAAGGAGCACACTCACGTTGACAATGATGAAGACAGCGGGGCTCTTGCAGAAGCCATTACTTTAAGCTCGTCACATGGATTAATCCTTGCACAAACACTCAACGCTCCCAACAAGCGTGGACATCATCATCACACCCACCCTGCAAGTGTGGAGCCTGAGGTTTAAGGAAGTCATAGCTTTTTTCTGAGAAATCAACAAAATTCATACGCAGGCTATACTGTGGTGTTGCTCATCTTTGCCCCCTGGACGTTCAAAATCCAATTTTGTAAAGCTGTCATTCAAAATAGCATCTGAGAGCCGCTCCTGAAGGTATCTTTCCTGACCTCACTGAAATTCAAAGACATGGAAAACAAGAAACCACAGCTCCGCTGTAATCTCCCAATTCAAAGCAGAAACAGAAATGAAAGTGTGAAAAACGTGTTGATCTCCACAAGCAGCTGGAAAATGTAAATTAAAATAAGACAACGGTTGTCTCAGTGTCTGTAGAAAAATAGTTCCAAGGTCCACCACAGACACCAAAGTCCACTATAGCCAACTCTTTCATATAAAGGATGTGACATTTGCATAAGTCTGTGCACAGCCTCCTATGTATGTGAAATTATCTCTGTACTATTCATACCACTCAACACAAAACAACAGGAAGTGCACCGTTTAGATGGTAAAGCACACTGCTTAGGTGGTATAGCTATTGCCTCTGAGTTGGAAACATAACCCCCAGAGGGAGTCTCATAACAAGAGACTTACACAGATCAAGATCATAAAACATGTGGCTTTTGGTCATGGTGCTCAACATAAGCTCAGGAAACTCAGAAAGTAAAAATACACACCGGACACTCCTCTAGGCCAAACAAGCAGTAAATAGTTGCTAAAAGGGTAATCTCTTTAGGGAAGCTGCCTGAAAATTGAGCAGGGAGCTTCAGGTCTGTGGCTTTCAAGAGCTCTCATGCACGCTGGGTTGTGTGATGGTTAGCTTTTACTGCCCACTTTCCAAAAGCCCAGAGTCACCTGGGAAAAGAGACCCTCAGCTGAAGAATTGTCTCGATCAGATTGTCCTATACTCACATCTATAAGCGATTTCTTTAATTGATGACTGATTTAAGAGGGCCTGACCCACTACTATCCCTAGGCAGGTGGGCCTGGACTGAATAAAAAAGCTATTTACATAGTGAGCCGGAGAGAAGCCAGTAGAGAACACTTGTCCATGGTCTCTGCTTCAAGTTCCTGTCCTGCTGTAGTCTCTGCTCTGCCATCTTTCAACAGTGGACTGTAACATATAAAATAGAATAAACCCTTTCTTCTCCAAGTGGCTTTTGGTCATGATAGTCATCACAGCAAGAGAAAAAAAAACAGATCAAGTACAATTTTCAGTGATGCATATGCTTCTCCGCTACCCATGTTTCAGAGTGGCCGTTTGAATGGGAATTTCCCCTATAGGCTTAGACATTTGAACAAGTGGTTCCAGTTTGGAAGTCCTGTTTGGGAGGTTTAGTAGATGTGACCTTCCTAAGGGAGGGTGTCACTAGAGGCAGGCTTGGAGACTTTAAATCTTTATGCCACTGTATCCAGGTTAGTCTTTCTGCTGTGTTTGCAATTAACGATGTAGTCTTTCAGTCCCTCCATCCTCCCACCACTCATGCCACCTGCTGCTATGCCTCTGTACCACCAAGATGGAATCCTATCCCTGTAGACCCTAAGCTAAAGTGAACTCTTTCTCTAAGGTTGCTTCTGGTCATAGTGTTGTATCACAGCATTAGAAAGGTAGCATGTGCAGTAAGGAAGTCCCTCATGAACCTGTAAGTAAGCCCTGTTAACTCATTAGTTCAACAAACTACCTTAGATTAAGGCATTTATTTCATCTGTTTTAATGCCTTGACAGGAATCAATATTTGTTCATGACTTCCCAAGAAAAAAATGATTCAACAAATTATATAATGGGTGACAAAAAATGTATGCATTCAGAACAGATACAATATTTTAAAGTATTTTACACACACATACACGCACATACACACACACAAGTATGAAGCTATGAAGGGAGAATACACATAGGAAAAGCTAGTTGTATTTTTCTTTCAATACAAAAGGCTGAACAACATTTGAAGGCAGATAATATTATCACCTGGAAGAACACTAGGAAATGGAAATTTCATGCTGATATTTTAAAAAGCTATTGAAATTTTAATTTAAGGCTAATTCTTAAGAACTGTAAAATGTAGCCTACTGTATAAAATCTGTGTCTGTTTCTCCCAGCACACCAGTATTTAGAAAGAGTGTTTATAAATCTATGTTTACCCTGTCCTGTTTAGTAGGGTGTATAAAGTTTCATTTTTCTAGCCAGTAACTTCTTAAATTCAATTCTGATGTGATTTTTTTCCCAATATACTTTAACTTTTTACAGTTCAAAAAGGATTTTGTGAACTTTTGGTTTGTAAATTTTTCTATTCAAATGTTGCCTTTTCAGCTTAAAGGGCACCATGAAAGCAAGGAGAACAATAAAATCCCATGACCACCATTAAAGCCAGCAGCAGGGTCCCTGGATTCGTCTTCCCCTGCATCATCTGTTGATTTAAAATATCTCTAGATATTGATGATTTGTTTTGTGGCTGTGGGAGGAAAATAAATGTTGTCTATGTTGGCTGTTAAATATTCTAATCCATTTGCATCATAATCGATTCTTATTACCTAGTGTCCACATCAGCTGTTTCTGTCAGACACATTTCTATACTGAGCCAACATAGCTAGCAAATAGGTTAGAATTGATTTAAGCATGTCACCCATAAAATAAGTAAAATGCTTTTACTGTAACTAATTAAAGTAGGCAAAAATTATACATCTTAGTCATTAACATGAATGAACTATATGTCAGATAAAATATAAGAAGTTCTGAAATAGATATATTGGAGGCCATGGATAAAGTGTGATATCAAGGGAATATAAAAATAGTTATTGAGACAAAATGGCTTTTCATGCTGAATCAGTTCAGAACCCATCTAACTTACAGTCAAAGCCTCCTATTTTTCAGTCACTGCTTTTGGAAGGCACTAACTTTCTTACAATTCGCCCTCTCAGTCTGAAAGCACACACTGTGGGGGCTGATCTCCAACTCACGGAATTTACAAGAATTTATGACATACTGACTCACATAGAGCTGTAAATAGAGCTATTTATGTCAAGACACTTAGGATTAGTTCTGATACATCAGAATAAATTAATCAGTGCAAATGGTGATGAGAGTGAGCAGAGACTACTTCTGAATCTTGAAATAGACATTATTTAAGGACTATTTTGAACCCTCTCCTGATGACACACCATAGGAAGTCCTCCACATTTCTTCTCTTAGCCTTTCATTGCCTACCATCGAGGACCACTCCCTTGAATCAACTCAAAACTATACTAGTTCTGCAAACCAGTCATGATTTGTCCAACTGGCCTTCCACAGATGACTGAACCTTAGCTTATATAAATCAAACTCACTTCTGTATATCAAAACTTGTTCCTTCTAATTGCTGTCTATGAAAGGCTTCAAAACCCAAATGAAACTCAAAGTCTCAGCTGCTAACATAAAGCCTTTTCCATTTCCTCTGCTCTTTGGGCATCGTTCCCGTTTTTTATCCTCCTAGGGGTGCTGCTTCCAGTCACGTTTTTCACTGCTTCTCTTGCAAGATTTATAACAGATCCATAACTGGTCTCTGTCTTCCAGTTTCACACTTTCTGAGCTACCTTCCACATTCTGCTAGGGAGACTGCTGCAAAACACAACGGCACCATATCATTTCCCTTCATAATCACTGCAGGTGTGCTATATAGAGATCCAAATTCCGTAAGCTAGCATTTAAACTTCGCATGTTCTAGCCTCAGCAATCTTCCCCCTTCATCAGACACTACAGAGGATGTCCTGTGCTCCTTCCAGCCAAGCCACTCTCTGAATAAACTGTGCTCTTTTTAACTGAGACCTTTACAAATAGAGTTTCCTTATCTAGAAACCTCCTACACATCATTGCACACATTCCAATATCACCTTTTCTAGAAAGAAATTCCTGATATTCCAACTTAGCATCAAGTTACTTTCTTTTTATGCTCACTCCTATACCTCCTCCCCCACCTACAGTGTCCCACACAACCCAAGCTGGCCTTGAACTCACTATGCAACAGAGGCTGGCCTTGAATTCTTTATCACCCTGCCTCCAACTTCCAAATGCTTAGATTATAGGCCTATGCCCCACCTGGCTTTGTTTTCTCATTTATTATTAATGCTAATGTTCATGTCATTTTTTAAACTGGTCACCTACTTCTGCCTTACTAAATGAATGGATGTCTTCCTGACAAGTCTAAACATGGGTGTGTCTCCTTTTCAACTTCAGGCTTAATTATTATCTATGGTGTAGGTACAGTCCTCTTCCAAGTTATTAGTAACTAACTTGTCACATGTGAGTGCTTTTCAGAGCTCTTACTTGGACAACAAAGCATCAGCGTGTTCTCCTTATGAATGATAATGGGCTGGCTTTTCCATAGTAACTCAGAAACATCTATAATGTCACTAATCTCCTCTAGTGAACTTCATCTTGACATTACACTATATTAAAACTCAAGGACATTATGAAAGTTCTTACATTTTCTTTCTGGGTGTAAAAGTGAACATGGGAGATGAGAATCAAATCAACTGCTGACAATTTGTTTTATTCACTAGTGAAATCCCCGCCCCTCCCCCATTATTACATTGAATATCCACTGAGGGGGAGAGAATATGAATATATGAGTGTTCCTACTTTCAAAGCACTCATTTTTAGGGGGAAGGATATCTAGACTGAGAGTAGTTCACCCAAACATAAGGCTCTTAACTACCTCAGGTAACTTCTCCTCACCAGATGACACTTCGATTGGACAGTCTCCATCCAGTCAGTATATTCCAATGAGTAGAAGTCATAGATTCTACTTACAATAAAGATGGGTCTTTTTCACTGAGAAATTATCTCATGCACAGTGGGAATAGTCAACAAATTCTACAGAAAAAACTCTCCTCAAATTGTAGAAAATAAATCTTACCAGTGCTAAGGCTCAGGATGTGCATTATTGAAAGTTTTGGATAAATTGAGACCAGAAACATAAGGAAGGAAAAAGAACTAGCTCGGTGAGCCAGGGAAAGAGCAGTAGTAGCCATCCAAAGAAAGTGGCAATCTTAGAGCTTGTTATTACGGCAGTGTGGGTAGAGAAGAAGAGGAAAGGGAAGGGAAGACTGTGTTGACGTTGTAAACATCATGCTGGCAATCATGCTGGTTCTTCTGGGCCTGGCATAGCATACAAGCCGCTACCGTGTCAATGAAAAGTCATCAAAGAGTTTTATGAAGTGATTGGACTCAATTCAGAAGAGTGATGTCTAGTTGTAGCCTAAGGAGGTGGGGTGAAGGGGCACAGATGCATGCTGGAAGATGCTGTACCAATGAAGGAGAGATATGCTGAAATCTTAGACTGGGAAGGCACCAGTAGAGTCAGGGAAGGGGCATCAGCTTGAGGCTAGAAAATTGACAGGATTCTCCAGTACACTGGTGGTGAGGGCTGAACAGAAGGGATAATACTGGGCTTCTGTCTCTCTGTTGCATGTCAGGGCATTCTCCTAGATACCAAAAAATGCAAGCAGATGAACTTTGTCAGAGGAAGGTAGAGACACTGGTTTTAAACATAACAACACATTAAGATATAAGCATAGCCATCAACTGGGCAGTCAAGGCTGGATATGGAGAACAGAGGAAACGCTTGAAATTACCCAGACAGAGACAATAGAATAGAGGACACTGGGGTTCACAAGGACTCCAGCTATCTTTAGACTTGTGTGTGACCCTCGTCCTTTGTCTGTTTTGTTGTGTGTGTCTTACATAGTGACGTCTTTGTGCTTATTCTCCATGCTTACCTTACTGGTGAGCACTGCTGTTTGCCTTCTGTGTTACTGGCTCATTTTTGTATGTATCTCTAGCTGCTCATTTTCTTTCAGACAAGTGTTCCACTATTTGCTTATTCATGCTCAGGGAGGGTAAAATCCTACAGCTCCTCTCAGCTTCATACAGCTCTCATGGTCCTTCTCAGTCACTCCCTGCTGCTAACAGCCAGAGCAGTTCGACCTGGGGCTTTCCACCACAAATATTTCCTTCAGCTAGTTCATGGGCTGGAGTAATCAGTTCTGGGGCTTTAAAGTGACTGAATGAATCTCTCTTCAATCATGCTTCACTGCCCTGTAGCCCCTTGCCCTTTAGGATCACACCCCCCTTTGGTATAATATCTCTCTCTGTCAGGGAAAGCAATGGATTGTGGGAACTGTGGCTGACAAGCATGGTGCTGACTGACTCTATCCAACCAAACATACTGATTTTCTCATCCGGGAAACAGAATTTTCAAGCTATAGGTTAATGTTTCCCAATCTTGAAAGCTCATCATCACAAACACCTGGGAATCAAAAGTTCTACACATGGAGAAAGACCTTATTCCAAGAAACTCATTCCTGAGGTTTGAGACTAGGTCTGCTCATCCTAAAATCAGAAGCTTCCTTCCAAACTATAAGAACACAGAAAGTCATAGTTGCCTGAGGCAGTGAGGAGCAAATAAGTGTCAAAACAGGCCTACCAAGACATAGGTGCCAGGGGCTAGGAGCTGTATAGTGAATTCTGAAGCAGAAAGGGAAACTCCCTACCATAGGGCACAGTAAGACAGAAGCAGGCTTGGTGCTTCTGAGAAGCTGCCCCTTTGATCTGGTGGGGTGCTTATGAAGAGTCAGCAGCCAGAGCAGGCCATTCTGGCTTTGGCAAACATTTACATATGATTAAGAAGGTAGAGGGGAGTGAGAAAACTCTGTGGATAGAAACAATCCCTAAACTCAGAGACACAGTGTCTGTGGGGGCTGGGAGCCTCCACAATGGTTATGCATTCAATTTCTATTGCTGAATATTGCCATAGGTCAACAAAGGTTATGGGCTTTTTCTAAATTTTGTTTTAAGCTTTTCTGCCCTTATTATGCACCTCGCTTCCTCAACCTTATTTTTTATTAAAGAAAAAAAAGAGGTCAAAGATTTTATAAACGAGACTGTGAGCCTATTTTAAATGTGGGTCTGAGAGCTAAAGCTCGACTGTATTACTGAAATGTCAGAAATAATCCTGTCTGTAGCGCAGACTCTGAAGTAGAGCGTGTACATCCCCCTTAACAGCCCTCAGAGGTGCAGCAAGCAGCACTGTGCTTAAACCTAAGAGCGGCTTCTGAGGGAAGGATAAAAAACTGGGTAGTCATGTGAATGAAGAAATATATTTTAAAGAGGTTTTAGTTTCTAAAAAAAAAAAAAAAATCTGTGTTTTTCTATCGCTGCAAATAAGAATTGTGACCTTGCTAATTAGCATTATAAGGATAATTTAAATTTCAGAGAGTTTGCAAATCACAATTTTTTTAAAGATAGTGAGTATTTTCTCCTCTTGAACTAAATCTTTCCTTAATAAGTCAGTGTGGCCATGGCAGATGCATCTCGGGCACCACTGGCCGCTTACTATTAAGGGTCTCGGAGATGGAATATGGAAAGCCTTGCTCCACTTCCTCAAAATCAGTTCTTTGTCAGCCAATGAGAGAATGAGTAGAGATGCTTTCCTCTCTTAAAGGCTATTACCATGCAACCTAGCTCAAAGCAGGGCTGACCCTGTCTCTCTATAAACAAACGAACTCCACCCCTCAGGGCTGCATGGAGGGTTTATTCTGACGGTAGCGCCACAAGCTCGTGAGCTCAGCCAGTGTCCAAGTCCTCTTTTTCTCCCATCTGTGAGACAGGGGAACAGATAATCTGGAGGCAAAATTGAAATCCAAGATTGAGGTGAAATCCCCGAAAAATCTATCACTTCTAAATATGACTCCCTAGAAAACTGTGGACAATGGGCCCACCATCCGCCTTCAGGGAAGCAGATCACTTGCTGGATCTCAGCAAAGCGCTTGATTTACGGGTGCAAAGAAGACAAGGAAGAGACAGGCCCAGTTTCATCAGTCTCTGAAAATCCTCCGAGGAAAAAGGATGACACAGAACTCTGTGCTGTGGCTGCTCCTCTCCAAGAGGAACCCGTGGTTTTAACTGAGTGAAGTGAGCTGGCTGGAAGACAGAAACCCAGAAGGCTCAACACAGAGAAAGGAGTTGATGTAAAGGGGCTCTAGGACCCTTGAGGGGATGGCTGCTGGTCTCTGGCGTGAGAAACATAGATTCAGGAAGTTAGAAAGCTAAAGTACAGGGACATTTGGTGAGCATCCCAGTGAAGAGCTGGGATGAGAGACCTAAAGCTGTGTACAGGAAGGAGATGCTCCCTCTAAAGGGCCAACAGTGAGGATTTGAGGCTTTCCCGGACAGGCTGCTCCTGTTGGAGCTACTCAGTCTGGAGCCAGCCAAGGACAACATGCAGGAAAGCAAGGCTATGTTCCAGTCAAATTTTATGAATGCTGAGATTTAAATTTGAAATCATGAAATGTTCTTTTGGTAATGGACTGTAGGCTCTAAGTTACTAATTTCTGCTATACTAGACTTAAGAAATAGCCTTCCCCGTCCATCCCCCACCTCCCATACCACCCCCAAGCACCCACTCAGCCCCCTTGCACCTCCCTTACCCCTTGCCTCAGCTTAACCTTTAACTACATAGGTCAAAGTATGAGCTCGAAGACAGGCTCAAGATACCATGCCCACTGATGTCACAGAAAATCTGCTGCCTTTGTTGAATTTAGAAGACATTTAATGATGACTGAACCCTGGATTATAAAGTCACTCTGGAGTATCTTTACTTATCAGTTTCTCCATTTGTAACTGAAGATGCTAATTACTGTCATTTCCTTCTCCCCTGTGGATTTCTCTAAAGTTAATTAATGGTCACATGTTTTAATGCTGCAAATGCCCTGAGACACTTAAATGAATCCTTTTGTAAATCTGCCTTAATGAAAAGAATAGAAAGACCGGAAGTAAAAAGCTATACACAAATATTTGCAATCCCTTAGACAATAACACAAGTGCCTGTGAATGTTTCCTATCTTTTTTATCTTCCTGTTGTAGTCTCAGCGGGGATCTCACGGTGTATCCCTGGCTGGCCTGGAACTTGCTATGTACACCAAACTGGCCCTTCTTGCCTTTGTCTGTGAGTGCTGGGATTAAAGGTCTCCAGTTCCATAGCCAGGCACGTCTCAGGAGAACTTTAATACAGCCTCTGTACTTGCTACCTCCAGCAGTCCTTGTGTGTGTACATGGACTCTCTCACTCCTCCTCTGACAGTGTCTATAACAAGCTTGAACAATGTCTTCAAGGTTCTCCATTCAAGCCATGTAAAGGACCATGTCCCAGCGGTAAGTTCTTCAACTCCCTGCCTCCACGGCTCTTCATTTCTGCCCTATCAGCCTCACTGCTTCTGTGGCCACAGAAAAAAATGCAAGCCTTCCCCTGTCCCCAGCCAACACCCTACACCCAGAACAGTTCTCTGTTGTGCTCTTCCCTGTTGGGGTTATTGTTCCATTATTCCTCTGTATTTTCACATGCTTATCCTATCTCTTAAAACCTTTATAAACACAGTGTTATCTTTCAAAATAAAGGAAAGCTTCCCAGCCCTCAGGATCTCTTCCATCCAGCAAAGTGATGACATGTCTGCTTACCTTAGCAAACACAAAAGGCTTCCAAAAGCAAGGAGTTCCCAATGAAGCAGTCAGAGAGAGGACTGAAGGAGCTGAAGGAGTTTGCGTGCCCCATGGGGAGAGCAACAATATCAACCAACCAGAACTCCCAGGGTCTAAATCACCAGTCTGGGAGCACACAGAGAGGGACCCATGGTTCCAGCTGTATATGTAAGGGAGGATGGCCTTGTCGGGCAAAGGTGGGTGAGGAAGCCCTTGGTCCTGTGAAGGCTGGATGATCCAGTGTGGGGGAATTCGAGGATGGGGAAGTGGGAGTGGGTGGGTGGGTGGGGGCACATCCGCAGAGAAGCAGGAGGAGGGATGGGATAGGGGGTGTCTGGGTGGGGGAATGTGGAAAGGGGATAACATCTGAAATGTAAATAAATAAAATAGCTAATGAAGAAGAAGAAGAAAAAGAAGAAGGAGGAGGAGGAGGAGGAGGAGGAAGAGGAGGAGGAGGAGGAAGAAGAGGAGGAAGAGGAGGAGAAAGAGCAGTGGGTAGAAAAAGAGTTAGAAAAAGATAAATCAAAAGATATTGCTTAATACATTAAACAACTAATTTCTAAATATGAGGAAGAAAAGAGTTGGCATTCTAACAAAAGATTGATACCAGATATAAACTTAAATTTTGGTGAAATTTGGAGTAATACACTTGTTATACCAGAAGAAAAAGATTACTACCCAAGGACAAAAAAAATCAGCTGATTTACTCATGTCTAGAGAGATGACCAAATGGCTAAGATCACTGATTGCTTTTGCAGAAGACCTGAGGTCCTTATTGTGGTCCACAACCCCTGGTAGCTTTAATCCCAGGGAACCCAGTGTTCTCTTCTGAACTCACCATACACAAGGCACACACATAGTATGTATGTGTGTTTGTGTGGTGTGTGTGTGTGTGTGTGTGTGTGTGTGTGTGTTGTATGTAGGCAAAATACTAAAACCTTTGTGATGGTTTGTATATACTTGGCCCAGGGAGTGGCACTATTAGAAGGTGTGGCCTTTTTAGAGATGTGGCCTTTTTGGAGTAAGTGTGTCCCTCTGGGTGTGGGCTTTAAGACTCTCATCTTAGCTATCTTGAAGTCAGTATTCTGCTAACAGCCTTCATATGAAGATGTAAAACTCTCAGCTCCTCTTGCACCATACCTGCCTGGATGCTGTCATGTTCCTGCCTTGATGATAATGGACTGAACCTCTAAGCCTGTAAGCTATCCACAATTAAATGTTGTTTTTATAAGAAAAAAAAAGATTATTTTCTGTGTATGTGCCATCTCAACTCCAAATCACCACTCACTCTGGCTGCAATCTGGCTTCTGTTTCTGTAACTGCTTGGCATAGCCTGGAAACATTACCCTAACTCCTTAATCATCATACCCTGTAGATGCATCTCCATCTGGAATCGACTGCCAAGGGGAAAGGGTACAGTCTACATTTTGGGTTGAAATAGATGACTGTGGGTTTTGTTTGGTTGTTTGGTTTGGTTTTGGATTTTATGGATAAATTCAACCATAATCAAAATTCCAGTAGGGTTTTTGTACTGAGTTCAGTTAGCTTTTCATAAATGGTATGAGAAAAGACTAAGTATCCCAGATGCTTTTAAGAGTAAGACCTTGTAAAGCCTTGATAATTAGGACAGTGTGGAGAGGATGGCTACCAGCTACGTCGTGCTTTTTGACTCCTGCACCTACTGCTGCTGTTCCCAGCCCTGTGACCTCATCTCTAAACTGCCTTGTCCCCTTCACAGCCCTCTCCTCTTCTTGACTCAAGGCTCTCTGTCTCCTGCCTCCCTCCCTCTTTCTTTTCTTCTAACTACTCTGAAGACTGTTCTAGATGTCTTCTTAATCTAAATGAAGTTCCTGAAGTCTCAGTTATTCTGGGTTTCAAGTATCATTGTCTACTCATCACATTCTATCTTTTTGTGGAAGTAGAGGGTTTAGACAATTTGTGCACACATACCTTCTCTGCCCCCTCAACCATCATTTAAACATGTACTTCTAAGGTCTCCAGTGAGCCCTGCACTGACAGATCATGTCCCCCTTGTATTCTGTGGCTCAATACTGTCCCCATTACTGGTTCTCTCTCCTTCATTTAAATGGCCTTGTCTCCCAGATTCTGGACCATGACAGCAGGCTAGCTTTCCTCTCCTCTCTTTGGCTGCTCCTCAAATGTCCAAACAGTTCTTACACTCTCCTTCACCCTGAAGAGTGAAGATGCCAGTCCTCCATGCTCTCTTCTCTCTGCGCCTGTCAGTAATACCATCCTCTTTTTGCAGCTCAGTTTCCCATGCCTTTGTGAGCATGACTTCTAGTTTACAGCTTTATCTGAGACCCCCTACCTGGCTTCCTGCTCACATTACTAACTACTTCCCCAGCTGACAGCTCCACTTTCATTTCTTATAAGTAGGTTAGATCAGATCTGAAACTCAAATTTAAGTGGGAAGACTGCAAATTTATTTGCAAAGATTGCCAAATCTACAACAATCAAGCATGTTGAAATGAGACTCCTAATTGTCTTTTTCTCTGTGAGCCTTCAATCAACTCTCTTCCAGTATTCCCCATTTTCCTAATTTTAGTGGACAGTACTCTGTCCAGTTCTGTAAGCTATAAGTGCAAGAGAATCATACTCGACTTTTCTTTTTTCCTTATCTCGCAATCAGATTCATCAGCAAATTCTGAGAATTCTTTCTACAAATGCATCTCACATAGACCCACTGTCTTCCATTCACAGTGTTACTGAGACCCTTTGCTTGGAATATTCAAGGAACTTAACACTTCCCCCATTTTACACCTGCTACTACCTACCAAAAGGCAGCTAGAGAAAGAAGTTTAATGAACAACACTAAAGGACCATCAGTAAATAGGATCTCAGTAAATGCTCTCCGGCTCCAAACCCTTCAGTGGCTCTGACCAGCCACCTCCCTGCACTCATCTCCCTACACTCACCTTCTTGTCGCTTTCTTCTGCCCTCTGTCCTGCAGCTCACAGGACTTCTCTGTCCTTTATCGTCTTCACTCGTGTGGTGTTCTTTTCACGTAATTCTCACCTCACCTCAGCTCCATCTGTTTTCCCTCTTTTCCTTCTGTCTTTCCACTACATCCATCCTGGGACTTTAATGCTGCCACAGGAAATAGTGAACGAGCACATGACTTATCCAAGTGTATAATGGTTACAGCCCATTTATTCCAACCAAGTGTATAGTGAAGTGCACATTGCCACACCAGATTTTTCTGAATCCACACTGAAGTCCTTTAAATTCTTAATATGTACTTGTTTGTAAGTATCTTCCAGGTGGTCTATCTCACTACCTGTTTCTGATCTGATCATAGAAGTTCATTTACCCACCCAGACTTAACCATTTGTATTTTATACTACAAGACATCCTGAGCACATCCCTATTACGATTTACTAAGCACTTTCTTTTACCCGTTAATTACGGGTTTAAGGACATCCCCTACTTTTTGATCTCCCTGGTAGCCACAGGAAGTTAAATTTATTGTTATCTCTGTATTATAGAAGAAGAAATTTGGTTTTATTTTTTAAAGAGTTTGGTAAATTAGAGTTATTGTGTTACAAGCTTAAAAACTGGTTCATCAGTGAAGAGCACATACTGCTCTTGCAGAGAACCTGAGTTCAGATCCCCAAATCCACAGTGGCAAGTCACAACTCCAGCTTTAGAGGATCTGATGCCCTCTGCTGGCTTCTTCAGGCAACTTCACACATATGCACACACTCTCACACAGATACATGTAATTACAAGTAGAAACCTTTAAAAAGCAGTTATTATTTGAGAGACCAAAACAAACACACACACACACACACACACACACACAATATGTATGCATATATTATATAATATTTCCTTATATTTCATTCTCCATTTGATTGTAAGCATATCATGGATAAGATATCTTTACAAACTTATTTAAATATTCTTGAAGACATTATAAATTTTAATTTTTGAATATACACATATATTGCTTTATAATTCTACAGTCTTTTATTTACAAAACGTTTGATAAGCCTTAAAAAATGAAGAAGCTCCTAGGAATTTGTAAATAATACAAGTGATTTATCCCTCAAAATATATTTCAACTAACAAGCAGTTTGGTATATTAGTGCATTAAATTTTAAAAAGCTATTTTTAGCATATTTAATAAGCAATTGGCCTTATAAATAAACATTAGCAAGTACAAATGTCTCAAGAGAACCTGATAATGGAGCTTTGGTAATCACTAAGAATTTTATATATCTCTTAAGGCATTTATAAATATGTTATAATCACTTTACTTTCACTTCATAATTCATAATTAGTATTGTGCCACCAGATGGAATATGAGGTTATTTAAATGATATTTCTTAAGAAGCACACAGAGAAAAAGATCCTCTTGGATAAGTTATTTTTGCTCTACTCTTTTCATAATGTTTACCTTACCACCAGTCAGACACATACACACACACAAATGCAAAAATGCACAAACTACCCATTTTACCCTCTTTCTCTTAGGGTAAACCATAAAGTATGCAGGAACACAAATGAGTTGAGCCAAGAAATATGGCTTTTACCAAGGAAACACTTGATTTTTTTAGCTCATTAGTATGTATGTAGCAGGAACTGGGCATAAAATTATATAGGACATGTAAGCTTTGCTGGGACAGAATGGGGTGATGTATTTAGACTTGTATAATGGAACCAGGGGTGATTGTGTTTATTTTATAAATTTAGAACAAATTGCTTTGTAGACATAAGAGTGGTGCCATATACATTTACAGTGTAATAAAGTGACCGAGTAAGCTAAAGTCAAACAAATGAGCACAGATCCCAGCTTCCTCAAGCTTTGAACAGTTTCTTAATTGTTCACACTTAGATTTATGTAGACACGAAGTGAGAACAATATCTCACTTAAAGAAGCTGTAAGAATTCTAAGACTCCAAGTCATTCACTACCAAAGTACATCACTGCAATTCTATGGAATCCTGCCTTGATCTTCTGCATTCCATTCACCACCAACCCCACACAAACTCTGTAAGCATGAGGATTTCACTTGCCCTGTGTATTACTGTATTTTAAACATGGGTAATCTGAAGCTCTCAATAGATGTTCAAAGAATAAATGATGAATGGAAAGATGAAAAATAAAGGCAGCCAATGAAGAATTATGAGAGAAAAGTAAGAGAAACGGGTAAAGCTAAGGCTAAGCATGCTGTCTAGGAACTGACAGGCCAGCACTGACTGTCAGTTGGAGGTGTGACGATTTAATGCTTCAGTGGGACATTTCGCCCACAGTTAGTCTTTTTGACAGGATTAGAAGCTACATGCTAAATATATTGATGTGGGTGTGCATGTGTGTGTGCGCAAGCATGTGTGTTTGTGTTTGTGTGTGTGTGTGTGTGTGTGTGTGTGTGTGTAAATACATTTGGAAACCTTTGTGTATATATATGATTTTAAGGTAGATTTCTAATAATTTATTGAAAATACTATGAGCTTTTAAGATACACTAACATTCAGCCAAATAATCTCCAGTTTACATAATTATCAACTGTGATAGAAGTCCCAGCTCCTGATTCCATAACCAACACTCAGAGAATTGTGTTTGCAAAAATTGCAATTCTTTTTATTTGAATTTTGTTACTACTCATGAAAATAAAAATATATTTTTGTATTTAATTTTTATAAGTTTCTCTTAATATTCTTATATTCTTTATACTTTCTGGTGGTTTTTTCTTATCTATCTATCTATCTATGCTTCTTTCTTCCCCTCTTTCTTTCTTTCTCTCTTTCTTTCTTTCTTTCTTCCTTTTCTTGAACCTAAAATATGACTTGGTTTGATTTGTTTGGGGAGATGTGCTTAGATTAAGGTAACTAATCCTTTATTGCTATATATGTTTCAAATAATTTTACTAACTTCTTTTTTCATTGTTTAAGTGTTGTGCATACAGGAATAACCCGGTCAGTGATTAATGTAGCTATAAGAAAAGGCAAGTTATGAATGCTTTCACATGACCGTCTGGATTTAGGCTGAGAGACTAAGTTCCACTCAGAGCTCATGACATATTTCTTGTTGACAAGACACGTCAGGAACACACTGTGAGAGTGGAGGGAAGCCATGATACTGAGAAGGAAAATGGGCAGTAGTGAGAGTCATCTTATAATATGAAGGCATTTATGCCACTGAATTGCTTGAGGTAGTTGGAACAATCAAGTTTCAGACCTTTTGCAGCATTAAAAAGTGATATCTCAATCTCCTCATATTTTATAAAGATAGATGATAGCATATCAAAAGTCATGCTATATCAAAACACTTCAATTTCTAAACTAAAAAGTGGCATCATTGTTAATTTTGTCAGTTAACTTCTTATGTAAAAGAATAACTCTTATAGGAATGGGGAAACATCAACCACAGCACACTCACTTTTTAAAAATATTACTTTCTTTCTGTTGTACTAAAATCAGACATAGCTAAAATCAGCACAGAATATGTCTAGTGGAAGCTGCCCTTTTTTCTAATGTATCTTCTTCCTCTGGACTCTACTCAGAAATAAATTCTACACATACACATTTGACATTCCTAAGCTGTAATCAACCATACCCTGTGTGGAATATCTAATAGAAAAATATGTTACTTGTCACAATATTTGTTAAAAAAATCAATAATGTTTAAAATTAAGATCTTTTAAAAACTGTTGTAATGTTGCTATTGCTTTAGAAGAATTCACTTGTTTCAAAACATCCATGCTTTACTGACATATTGAATCTTTAAGCCCAGATGCATACACTGTCCCAAGTGTTTCTGAAGAGTAAGATCTCATTAACTCTTTAAAATCCTATCCTGTAAGCCTCACTCATGAAGAGCCTAGAATCCCAGTTATGCCACTTAAAAGAATAAGATGTGAAAATAGTTGTTGATCCCTGACTGTTAGTTATTAGTCACAGAATTGTGGGGAGCAGTTCTTTTGTCGTTTTGATTTTGGTCTAGGTTAACCTTGTTCAAATGAACATACTTAGAACCAGAATGAAGAGCAGGCTAGTACCTGTCCAGTCCAGTCTCTGGACCATCTTAGATCTCTTACTTTGAATACTTCTTGCTTCAGCTGAAAGCAGAACTATTACCACTGCAGTCATTTGGCTTGCACTTCGATTGATACAGCTAACATTTTCCTGCATTTTGACTTGTTAATGTGATGATTTCTGTTACTTCACAAAAGTAGTCCATAAATAAAAGAAGTAGTCTTTAAATAAAAGAAGCACAAGTTCCAAGATGTTCTTTCTATGTCTAGTGGCTTTAAAGAAAATACTGCACATACACTACACACTACATGCAATGAAGACATATTGTATTGTGAATTCTGGTGTAAATGATGGATGTTTAAGATTTTAAAGCTGACAAGAGAAGTAGCAGGGAACAAACAGCAGTGGTACCTCTGTAACCAGGCATCCCCATCCCTGCCTCAGGATAGCTCCTGTAGATAAAGCAGTATGTTTCTCTTAAGGCAGCTAGCTCTTGGTAGACCCCATCCCCCACATTTATTACTGTTACTGTTATGGTTTGAATAAGAAGTGACGCCCACAGGCTTACATTTAGACCACCTAGCCTTCAGCCTGAAGGACTACTGAAAGGGTGTGAGTCCTTTAGGAGAGGAGAATGATGGAATAGAATCACCGGAGCAAGGCTATCAAGATTATGCCTGACTTTAGTTCTTCTATATCCCCTGTCTTCTGGTCTGTGCCATGTTAAGACACACCACCATCGTGGTCTCTGCCCCACTATGGTAGACTGTTTCATCTGAAACTGTTCTCCCCTAAATGGTTCTGTCAGGTATTATATCATGGTGAGGAATGGTTTAACACTAACCAAGCCTCAGGGAGCGACGTGTTAGAGCACACTGTGACACTGTAGTCTGTTTGCCTGATGGGTGTTCAAGCACTCACAGTTAACACAATTGAGGAAAATGAGCAGAAAGGGCTATGGAGAATATCATTCTACTCTGTGGAAGGGTGTAGATGTTCTTTCCCTTTTATGACCTCTTTATGTGATGATCTGCAGAACAAATTTCATTCAAGGCTCAGTGACAGCACTTTTGAATTTCTCATGGTTGATTTGTATTTTGGGGCCTGTTGTATCATTTTTAACATGTTAGTAAATGCTACTAGAAAATTCTCAGAAGTGTCTGACTTGTCAACAATGGATTGAGGCCGTAGCCCTGTCCTCAAAGAATCCACTTCCTGTTTAACCCTCACCATTCTCTTCCACTAAGATTTCTCCACTAATTTTAACTTGGTTATGCTCTATTCATCTCCTACAAGTGCTTATGCCATTAGTAGGAAAACAAGAAAGTACAAACATACAAATGTTCTACACATGTGTACTAACCTGGGCAACTAACAGAATCTCAGGGTCTGAGTGTGTTAATGTATGACAGGATTCTAGTTCTTTAAAAAGAAAAAGTTTCTCTTTCCAAATGAAAACTAGGAAAGCAGCAAAAATATTTATTCACATATTATAAACTCTTACATTGTTTTTCTAATAATAAGACCACAAACAGCATGTGTTGAGTTCTGAATATCCTCAATGTCTTCTTAACAATTGATAACCAAAAGAGAACTTCATAGTTCCCATTTTGAAAGAAAATAATTTAAATTAAATCTTTTTCGAAATAAATAAAAGACATAATTAAGCAAACAACCCTTAGTTTAGTTTAATTGAACATTTAATAATCCTTTTCAGACAAAAGCCATGTAGAAGTAGATGGATAGTAATAGTTTTAGAGTTAATTAACATGTGAATAAGCATGCAGCTTGGGTGTGTGTCACAAAGCCAGAACTGGACTTTCCAACTCCCTATTCTTTTCATCTATTCAAATGTCATATGTGGACACACAGATGGGAAACGTGCACTAATCCCAAAGCCTACATGCTATACATATGGAATCTCTATACTGGAAATATACTATTATTCTTATGCTTAATCCAGTTTGGTAAGAGAAATCACTAGAGAAAATATCATCAAACATTTCCAATATGCAAGATCTGTGTTCCTTGACCTTATGACTTATGCCCCTTTCTAATTGTGTCCCATTCTATGAAAACTGATTCCAAATGTAATCATCTTCAAACTGACAACATTAAAGATATTTAATGAAATTATATGTAAAGATATATATTCTCAAGGCAGCCCTGTAAACAAAAGGTTCTGGTCAGTTACTACCTGTTTCTGTGAAGGTCTTGGGAAATCTGAAAGGTTGCTAACAGTGTAAACAGTCACATAGAGTAAGATATTGGTCTAGCTGGAACTATCTATAGCAAGCTCCTCAGTACCCAATGATACATTGGACCCAACATTTCTCACTGATTCATTTAACTCAGTGACCATTAATGATTAAAATCAATTAAAATTCATAAAGAGCTATGGTATCCACTGAGTAATGAATTCATTACATCAGAGAGATTTTAGAGCCGTTTATAGACCTTTCAATTATGGTTCTGCTACTGACTTTTTTTTTTAAATGTTAGCTAGCAACATATCAGCCTACTATTTTATTATACATGAAATCAACATAATTTTTTGCAAGTGAAATATAAATACTAGTTAAATGAGAGACAATTGCATGATTACATTTTCTAGATGACTCAGAGCTTGATTTTCAACTGTGTTGCCTGCTATTAAAAGTAACCAATAGCATCTACAACATTAGCATAATGGATACAATTTTGTAGAGTCTTAACTGTGCCTTTAAAAATAATAACCAGTGGTTTTGTGGTAGACATCATCCAGAACAGCTTCTTTTCTTTTTAAGTTTCTAGTAGGGATACATATTTTCAAAAATGTCTATAATGTATAGCAATCTGAAGTTTTGCCAAGATGAAGAGGTCATTTAAATCCGGGAAGGATGGAAACGTATTGTCTTTTCTAGTGTCACAAAGAACCTATTATAAAGCAACAGAATCAAATATTCCAATGCAACACTTGGTTTGTGTGACTGATCATTGACCAATGGTCCCCAGAAAACTCTGCCCTGAGTGTTTAATCATTTCCATCACCCCTGGACAGCAATGTAAGACCACATATAAGACCACAAATAGTTATTCTCCAGATTATAATGTGCTTAAAAAAAGATAGGTGAATCATTTGTATCTTTAAATATTACTAAGAAAAATAAAGCAAAATGGAAACACAACAGGGCTTTCTAGATATGAAAAATAAAAGACACTGTGTGGGGGTAGCAGAAATTCCTCTGGGGACCAAAGGGGTAACACTGACGAGGGTCAAGGCAGGGAACCATTAGAGCCCCAGGCTACATAGAAAGAGGCTTCTAAAAAAGAAGTACTAACTCAAAATACCATTAACCATCCTTTTCTAAGGAAGATAATGAATATGAATTTTCATACTTTCATCCAATCACATTGTAGGAAAAAAAAAAGAGTCTGCTAACTATAGCACTAATGGGGAATTGGAAATTCAGTTTAGTGAGAGAAGCAATTGCTCTTAGTAAAAGGAAAGGTCATGACCAGGATACCTGGGTTTACCTTTGCTTTGCGAAAGTGGTAGACCACCAGCATGCTGACAAAGTCCAGCAGCATACACAAGGCTTGGAAGGAGATGATAGCAAGCCGCAGGTACTTATCTTCCTGGACAAAGCATGGGCGGTCATCAGCACAGAAGGGGCAGCCTTCTCGGCAGGGCAGGCAGACATGGGCTTCTTCTGACACATCCTTTCTGCTTCCTGAAAAATGATGATCAGGACCCCTTCCTGAAAGTTGCAAATAAAACCACAATGTCATTTGTATCTCCAAGGTAAGTGAGAAAGAAGAGAGATAGACCATCGCCATTTTCTATTAATTATAAACATTTATAAACATTTCATCAAATCCCCTGCTAAGAACTAGTTACTTCACTTTTTGACTCAAAACTCTGTTGATTCCTTTGATTTAAAAATTGTCATTTGGAGTAACTGAGAAAAACAAACAAGCAAATACCAGAAACAAAATGCCCCAAGGGCAGGGACCAGTCTGCTAAGTCTTTGATAACTTCGTCTTCCACTTGTGGCTGATGGTACTCCCTAAAGCACGGGCCATACTCCAGACACATTTGTTAAAGAACTAACAAGAAGAAGGATGGGAACGTAGATGTGTTTGATGTATCAACTAAACGTACACTTCATTTTTAGAACGTCTTGACCCAGATGACAGAGAATCTAAAATCAGACTATTATCATTCCTTAATTCAGAAGAGATCTCATCTACCAAGTTTTTCCAGTCTAAATTACATAAGATGGCACATAAACAACAGTTGTTCAGTGTGCAACTGCTTAACAATGCCACATGATTTAGAATCAATCCATACAATCTCTCATGCAATCCCCACTGACACTCCATGAGACACCTCTGTGCTGTTGGTTTCTGCTCCTATTGATCTGATTAATTATTCAATTGTCTGCCTTACTTATCAACCTTAAGTTTGCACTGAAGGTCAGTACCAAAGAGTATCAATTGTTGCCTGGAGCAATACATACTGAAAAAAAAAACTAAGACTGTTAGAGAAGAAACAACAGAAAGCTCTGGAAGTGAATATAAAATTTGCAGAGAGAAGAAAGCATGTTTAAGTATTTAGAATGTCACATCAGAAAACTAGAATCTTCAGGAAAACATCTAAGTTTGTTGAAATATGATGATCTACTGTCTTAGTTAGGATTTCATGGCTGTGAACAGACACCATGACCAAAGCAACTCTTATAAAGACAACATTTAATTGGGGCTGGCTTACAGGTTCAGAGGTTTAGTCCATTATCATCAATGTGGGAACATGCCAGCACCCAGGCAGGCCTAGTTCAGGAGAAACTGAGAGTTCTATTTCTTCATCTGAAGGCACTAGGAGAAGACTGGTTTCTAGGAGGCTAGGACAAGGGTCTTAGAGCCTATGCCCACCGTGACACACTTCCTCCAACAAGGCCACACCTACACCAATAAGACTCCATCTTCATGCCACTCCCTGGGCCGAGCATATAAAAACCATCACACCTAGGAAAGGCTATCATAGCTAAAGATTTTAACCTTGAGTTACCTCCTAATGATAGTTTCCAAGCTAGTGCCAATAGAAAATAGGCTACCAAGGCTTACAGACTAAATATATAATAAAAGATAATATTATTTCAGTTGAAGTCTGTTGAATAAAGAAAATATTGAAAGTCAATGGGGCCAGGCAGTGGTGGCACACACCTTTAATACCAGCACTTGGGAGGCAGAGGCAGGCGGATTTCTGAGTTCGAGGACAGCCTGGTCTACAGAGTGAGTTCCAGGACAACCAGGACTACACAGAGAAACCTTGTCTCGAAAAACAAAACAAAAACCAACAACAACAACAACAAAAAAGTCAATGGGACTAAGAACAGTATGAAATGGACTTAGATTCTGTGTTGTGTTATCTTCAATGCAAGCAAGATTTTGTTGCAGTTAGAATCTGCAAAAGAGCCTTTGGAAGTTTAGGGGAGATAGAGAGAGATAAAAGAGTTGTAGACACTGGACAGAGAAACAGCTCAGTGATTTGTTCAGCCATCATCAGAGAAACTGCCTCTTGCTTTCCTGGCACCTGGGACTTTCTAGTAGCTACCCCCATTTCCCCATCCCCACTGCTACACACCTCCATTCAATTTCCTGACCCTCTGTATACCTTCTCTGTCTCCTCCCACACCTGGTCTTGCCTCCCTTTTACACCCCCCCTTCTCTCCCTCCCAGGTCCCTCCCTCCCTCCACTTCCCATGATCCTCCTTCTAAGTAGGACTAAAGCATTCACACTTTGGTCTTCCTTTTTCTTGAGCTTCATATAGTCTGTGAGTTGTATCATGGGTATTCAGAGCTTTTGTCCTTATCAGTGAGTACATACCATGTGTGTTCTTTTGTGACTGGGTTACCACACCCAGGATGATATTTTCTAGTTCCGTCCATTTGCCTTTGAATTTAAACCAATCATAAAGAGTCTTTTATATCTCAGCAAAGCAAATATGTGTTGAGAGTTAAAGGCAAGTTTATTTTTTTCAGACTAAAAAGGATAATGAAATTACATATGGATATATTTATATATACATATAGATGCTCACTCATCTATCAATAAAAAGCTAGATTGATTCCAATTCCTCACTATAGTGAACACAGCACCAATACATACGGTGGTACAAATATCCCTGTTGTACGATATTGAGTGTAGAGATAGGTAGGGATGTATGCCCAAGAGTGAGATATCTGGGTCATAGGGTACCTCTACTTTTAACTTTCTGAGAAATCTTCAAATGGCTTTTTGTACTGACTGTATTAATTTGCACCATCAAATTGCAACAGTAAATATCTTTCCAACATTTGTTATCAGATTTCTTGATGACAGCCACTCTGACAGTGGTGATGTGATATCTCAAAGGAATTTCAATTTCCATTTCCCTAATGGCTAAGGATATTGAACACTTTAAAAAACAGCTATGGGCCATTGATGTTTCCTTTTTGAAAACTGTTTCTTCAGTTCATTTCCCTATTTGTAGATTGACAGTTTTTATTCCCTTGATGTTTAATTTGTACAATTCTTTGTTAATCCTAGATATTAGCCCTTTATCTGAAGTGTAGCTGGTAAAGATTTTCTCCTATTTTCCAAGATGGCTGTGAGTTCTATTGAGTGGCTCTGTTGCTGTACAAAAATGTTTTATTTTCATGGAGCCTCACCTATTGATACTTGAGGTTAGTTCCTGTGCTACTGATACTTTGTTCAAAAGTTTTTTCCTGCTCTGAAATTTCAAAGGGTAACTCTTACATTTTTTTCTAAAAGTTCAGTGTCACAGGTTTTAAAGTAGAGTCTTTGATCCATTTGGAATAGATTTTATGCAAGGCAAAAGACAAGAATCCCATTTCCTTCCCACAGGTAGAAATCCAGTTTTACCTGTTTCATTTGTTGAGCAGGCTATCTTTTTCCAATGTATGTCTTTGTCTCCTTTTCGTAGCTTTGTTTATTTCTGGGTTTTCAATTCTACTCCATTCATCTACCTGTCTATTTTTATAACACCAGGCTTCTTTATCCCTATGGCCCTGAAATGTAATTTGAGATCAGGTGTTGTGATGTATCCAGCACAGTTCTTACTCTTTAGGATTGCTTTGATCATACATGGTCTTTTGTGGTTCCATATGAGTTCTTAAATTGCTTTTCCTAAACCAGTAAAATATGACATCAGAATTTTGGCAAGTTATGGATGGCTTTAAACCTGCAAATTAATCTTAGTAGAATAATCATTTTCATAGTATTAATTCTGCCAATTAATTCAGTAATGGGGGGGTTCTTTCCATTTTCTAATATCATCTGTGATTTCCTTTGTAAACATCTTGAACTTTCTACTATGGGAGTTGTCCTAGTTAGAGCTACTATTGTTGTGATGAAACACCATGACCAGAAAGCAAGTTGAGAAGCAAAGGGTTTATTCAGCTTACACTTCCAGATCATATTCCATCACTGGAAGAAGTCAAGAAAGGAACTCAAACAGGGTTGGGATCTGTAAACAGGACCTGATACACAGGCTATAGATGGTTGCTGGTTATTGAACTGATTCTCATGGCTTGCTCAACCTGCTTTTTTATTGAACCCAGGACTATCCGCCCAGGGATGGCACCACCCACAATGGGCTGGGCCCTCCTCCACTGATCACTGATTTAAAAAATGACTTACAGCTGAATCTCATGGAGGCATTTTGTCAACTAAGGCTCCTTCTCTCTGAAAACTATAGCTTGTGTCAAGTTGAGACAAAACCAGCCAATACAGAAGTCTTTCACTTTCTTAGATATATTTATAAATATTTAATTTTTGTAGTTATTTTGCATGAGTTTTTTTTCCTAATCTCTTTCTCTTGAGAATACACTGTTGGTGTAAATGACAGTTACTGTTTCCACATTCGTTCTGGACCCTATTTTTTGTTTATTATGTCCAAGAGTTCTATAATAAACTCAACAAGAGTCTTTCAAGTAAGGAATTATGTTTTCTATAAAGAAAGATAGTTTTATTTCTTATTTTCCTATTTTCATCCCATTTATGTCTTTCTCTTGTTGAGTTGCTATAGCTAAGACTTAATAACCATATTTAATAAGAGACTGGAGCTACATTCAATCTACTTTTAAATGCTCTAGATCTTTAGATCTTTATCATGAAGGCATGTTGAATTTTTTTTATTGGATATTTTCTTTATTTACATTTCAAATGTTATCCCTTTTCCAGGATTCCACCCCCCAAAAAACTCCTATCTCCTCTCTCTTCCCCTGCTTCTATGAGGGTGTTGCCCTACCCACCCACCCACTCCTGCTCCCCTGCCCTTGAATTCTCCTACACTGGTCCATTGAGCCTTCACAGGACCAAGGGCTTCTCCTCCCATTGATTCTCGGCAAGGTCATCCTCTGCTACATACTTGGCTCAAGCCATGGGTCCCTTCATGTGTACTCCTTGGTTTAGTCCCTGGAAGCTCTGAGGGGTCTGGTTAGTCGATATTATTGTTCTTCCTATGGGGTTGCAAACCCCTTCAGCTCCTTCAGTCCTTTCTCAAACTCCTCCATTGTGGACCCTGTGCTCAGTCCAATGGTTGGCTGCCAGCATCCCCTCTGTATTTGTCAGGCTCTGGTAGAACCTTTCAGGAGACAGCTATATCAGGCTTCTGTCGGCATGCACTTTTTGCTTTTCAGTGTTGATTGAAGTAATTATGTAGTTTTTGTTTTGAAATTTATATAGTGTAGAGTTCAATTTAAGGCAGAATTCAGATAAGATTAAGGCAATAAGATGCAGTATGGTTTATTGGTTTGCTTGAAAGAAGAATCCACAC